>NC_089209.1:23963620-24263620 GCF_963930695.1 Labrus bergylta | reverse complement strand
ATCCTCACAGGAGTGAACAAGTCAAGCTATTTAATGACTGTTAGTTTCACACAGGATCCAGCCTCCTGCATTAAGTTTTTTTTTGTTTAAAGGA
Organism: Labrus bergylta; assembly: GCF_963930695.1. Lineage (NCBI taxonomy): Eukaryota > Metazoa > Chordata > Actinopteri > Labriformes > Labridae > Labrus > Labrus bergylta. The sequence goes on along the minus strand of NC_089209.1, from coordinate 24,263,526 downwards.
AGAATGTGCAAGTGGAGAGGGGTTGGAGGTGTCTCGCTAGAGGAGAACTGAGGCTTCAGAACAGCCAAGGTGTCACCAAACAGAAGTCTAGTATGGTTTAATGCTGGTGCTCAAGGGCGACATCTACTGGATCAATAAGTTGCACATTCTTCCTTTAACTTACTATTGTCCTCAAACACTAAACAGACATTTTCAATTCCATATGCCATCAACTGACTTCAAAATCCCATCTAAACATTAAAACCAAAAAAAGCCTCTGAAAGTGACAATAAAGAGGCATCTAGAGTCTTACTTAAAAGTGTTGGTCCCAAATCAAGTTCCTGTATTTACAGGAGATGGCTGAATAGCTGAAAGAGCAGAATAAAGAAGTTTATGTTGAAATGATCAAAAATTAACTCCAATCATTGATTTCTTTTGAGAATTCATTTCAAGTAGAGGCAATCAAAGCAGTGTACATTCTCTGTGTAGCTGCGGCTGAACAATGTGTCTGTTAATTGAACTATTCTTCAACTCTTCTTTATTTTCTTCCTTGAAAATGACTCCACAGTTGCAGACGGATTATTAACCTTGGGCTGTAATTCTATAACATCAATTATAAGTGCAATTTTTAGGAGTTTTCTCGCATTTACAAAAGAAACCGTTTGATCACATTTCTCCCCCGTTTGACTTGAAGCTCTGAAAAATAAAGAGTCTCCTCTCCAGTGTGAGAGACGCCATCAAATGGTTTCTATTGTGCTGCAGTCCACAGCAGAGACGATAACAAAAAGAATGTGGACAGACGTTTCTAACCGCGCTCGGTGTAAGCTGCGTCTGAGTGACAGTGAAGAAGTGAGACGTCTTTCTTTGTGTCTCTCCGAAGCTCCAAAGCCGGGATCAGATTCCCAAACCTCAGCCTCTCCCTGCTACCTTATACAGCAGGGTCATCATAATTAACCAAGGGGGACTCATGCATTGTCTTTCATTCTACGGCCTTATTCTTATGAGGGAATGATGTAACCACTGGATAATATCTGAAAATATGCCTTTGCCTCTTTTTATTTTTTTTTTATTTTTAGGGGTGACATTGGGGTTTATTCTGCAGCAGATGCTCCATTTTTATTCTAAACTTGACACATTTTAAGCGGGTTGTCCCTTTAAATAGATCATACCTTCTTCTAAACCACCGAGGAGTCAGAGGAAGGAGTCTGGGCGAGCGAGTAGGAATGCTGACAAGAGCATTGAAAATCCCTTGACGTCTTATTTTTAGGCGGAGTAAACCCCAGAGGAGCCCACAGCAGGCCAGAGCTGCAGAGCCCCGGGGGCAGAGGGCCCCAGTGATGAGGCCCCAGTGGCAGCTGATGTGTCCACATTTTTTTCCAGACACACTCATCTCCCCAGCAGTGACTGTCTCTGCAGACGCTCGGGCCGGGCGCTCTCTGAGCAATCAGAGGATTAAAATAATTGGGTGTGGAGTGAAACAGTACACTGCGTGAGAGCGGGAAGGCCGTGCTGGGTCTAATTAGGAGACACTTGAAGGGATTCGCAGCGCATTCCGGCCATGTACGCGTAAGCAAACACACAACCACTTACACACACGCTGGCCGCCGCCTGGAGACGCTGACGTGATGCGTAGGCGCTGACCACAAGATCCTTCATAATTGTCATTAATTTGATGTGCTGTGGGCTTTAAATAATCTCCATCCTGCAATGCCATTCAGAGTGGAAGCGGGACTCCCTTTGCCCCCGTGTTTGGGTAAAGTAATTAAAATTGCTTCATATGGTGCAACTTTAATTCCTGCCGGTTTCCAACAAATATCAAACAGCAGTTTGATTCCAATCATATTCACTTGCAGGAGACGTCCCTTTGGCAGTTTTATAGCCGCAATCAAAACTAATTTGCATGATGTGCTGGAGCATCTGTGTGACTTGAGAGAAATATGTTTGAAATCATGCACATCCTGCGAGGAGGGGAAACACTCTGGAGATCTTTTTATGTGTTTTTTAAGAGGAGACAATCGACTTTCCCTGTGTGTCTTTTTTATTCCCTGTATTATATCACATGTTTTTTTCAAAAGCAGAAATGACTCTGCTTCATTAAAGACAGACGAGTGAGGATTAAATCATGAAATGTTCACAAGGTGTTTGTCTCAATGCTATTTATCGACCTTTATCCATCTTATGTTTCCTTCCTGTCCATGCACAGTCCTCCATATATAATTTCTGTCTGTATTGAAAGAAATGGAAGATATTATGGTTGTTACCCAAGCCTGCGGTTAGTAAACAGAATATAATTTTATCAGGCTATTAAAATATAAAATCTTTAAGTATCATCTGGTCATGGTGTCTGGTCAGATCTTTTTTATTATCATAACTTTATTTGTTTGACACCTTTTGTTTGAACAAAGCATAAAAACTGAAATGTAGGCGGCGCCAGTGGCCTAGTGGTTGGTAACGTGGTGAGAGGCCTGGGTTTGAATCTGACCTGTGGCTCCTTTCACGCATGTCCGCATGTAAAATAAAAAGAGAAACAATAATAAATAAAAACAATAAAAATCAATTAAAGTAATAGAGTAGGTTTAGAGAAATAAAGAGATAAAACATTAGAAAACTGAGTAATCATTAATTAGAGAAAGAACTGTTAAAACATAAAATAAGACAAATTAATCAAAGAAATAGAAGTAATAAAAGTAAAACAATAAAGTTAAAATAAAGTCCAAAAAACAATGAAAGAAATTGAGAATCTTCCTGTAACAACACAATGAGAAGAATAAAAAGAAATAAGATAGGCGAAAAGAAGTTGGTACACATATTTGTTTAATTAAACAAACAGGTAGAAACAAATAATTTGGTATAAATTGCAGCAAAAACAACATTATAAATTGAAAAAATAACTTAAGGGCTTTCTATTCTTTATAGATTTAAGATATGATAAGACCTCAGTTTGAACAGAAATGTGTCTTGCATTACGAGCTTAGAAATCCTCACAATCCCATCAAATCACATCACACTCAAAAGACAGAACGTAAAAACAGCATAAATTACATTTAAAATCACAGTTCAGGACGGACATGAATATATAAATAATGCAAAGAGATTTATTAAGGATTTAAAAGATGCTACAAATACAACAGAGAACACTAGTTTCAGAGTTTTCTGAACACGTTTTAAAACCAAGTGTAAAAAAGACCCAAATCAAGACAAATTAAAACCAGTGTTGCATCATATATGCAGTCTGTGTTTTTTGGATTCTATTGTGTACTCAACAGCTTTGACTTCCATTGTCTCAAGCTGTCAAACTAAAAAAGTTTGTACATCTCTCAAGATGCTTCCTCATCGTTTGCCCCCGTCAATCATTCCCTCATTTTTTTTTTTTCGTTTTCGTTTTGGAGCCACATTTTCTTGAACTTGCATTTCCCAGCTGCCTCATTCTGCTCGTCTCTTCTGCTCTGAGTTTCTGAATACTCACATCCATGCAAACAAACTCAGTGTTTATAAACGCTGTTGTATAATCAGTCAGGCTCTTCCCTGTGTGCACACTGATGCCTTTACTGAAGGGAAGCGACTGTTTCTGTTTCTGTTTCTGTTCTTCGTGTTTTTATGACTTCCTTTAAAGAAAAAACAAGTGGCCCTTAGGAGAAGCAAGTCAGCGGCACGATAGTATTCTTAAAGATTTCCTCTGACATATCATGCCCTCTGTCCTCCCTCTCCAGCCATGAGGAGTCCTGCAGGGGATGAGGTAATTGATTGTGCTGCTTGATGGCTGATAATATCTCGTTATGGCCTTTATGCATGGAGAGTCCCTCCCCAGTATACTCTTCCCCCCCCCTCCCTTACCTCCGTGCCCTTGATAAGGTCTGCTCTGCATTATCGTCACTGGGAGCTAACGCAGCGGACCCTGGTCCTTATCTCCCGTGACCTCACAGACCAGGCATTAATCACCAACTGCAAAAGGAAGAAATTAGCCTCAGAGCAATCTCCACACAATCTAGAAATGATTAACTCTCAGCCCACTCACTTCTGACATTGCTGCACAACGCAGTCCCATTTTGAAGGAAAAAAATCCCCTGGAAAAAGGCGGGAAGCGTGGCGAGACAACACATGACATCATAATAAGCAGCGTTTGCGAGCAGTTTAGAGGATGCTGCTGCTCCTCTCAAGGCTGATGTGTTTATGAGAAAGATACAATTAGCTATACATAATGAAAGTGATTTAGCAAATTATCAAGCTCGCTGTTTGGTACAGTGTTAATGAAATTACACTTCCCACAGCCTCCCTTCCATTAATGAAGTACAACACAATTCATTATCTAATGTATGTCCAAAGGGTTTGTTGTGCGGAGACGACAATTATGTCCATTAAAAGAACGAGGCAATTAATAGGAGAACGTCTCTGCTTCTGCTCCCGACAACTAATTTGTATGGAGAGCGGTAGTTTTTTTTTATCAGCGTACAACAAAAGGTGTATGTTTAGGAGCAGGCAATTAAGAGCTGAGAAAGAGGAGGCCTGAGGAGGGAGGTTAAAGGAATCAAACACCTCGTTCCAGCTACAATGGAAGCAGAGTCTTTGAACGCATCATTCAAACAGGACTTCCACCCACCCGGCTAAGCCAAGGAGTGATTATTTAACACAGGCGACCCATCTCTCCTCGGTGAGCTCATTTACCTCCCTCTCCTCCTCAATCCCCCCCCCCCTTCCTCATACGTCTCCCCAAGGGGGCCGACACTCCCCCGGCTGGAGCTCGTCTCGAGCAAGGCTTGGCTCAGGGCTGGACACAGACGCCAGTGATGGATGCTCAAAGAGTTGACCCGGCGACCGATGAGCCAACGGGCGAATAACACAGCGTCTAAAGTTCTCTGCCAAGTAGAATATTGATTTCATGTTCATGTGCACTTTGGACACCACCACCAACTCCAGACTCCCCGCTCATCCGTCTTACATTGGAAAGAATTCAATAGAGTTTTGTGTTTTGCGCTTTGCGCTTTGCATGGTTGCTAAGGAGACGACGACTGGAGAGCCCGGAGTTTTTTTTTTCTTTCTGTGGAGCAGCAGCTAAACAATGCAGATCGGCCGGGCGTAGACTCCCACACACAGCTGTTGCTCAGGGAGAACGTGGTACATGCAAGGTGAATCTATAGCAGCAGCTTTTCTGAAGAAGCAGTGAACACATCAAGTGACCTGCTGGATCTCGTTTCGAGGCTTCGTGCCCTGAAAATACTTCTCGCCTGCGAATGGAAATAGGAGCAGCATTTTCCATCAGGCGTTCAGTGGAAGTGGGAATTTATTTCTGCAAATCTTTCTGTGATGCATCAGGTATAAATCATCGTGACATTACAGCTCGAGAGGCTCTAGTTAGTCATTTGAGATATATTAAATATAATATAAATATAATAATATAAATATTACACAAACTGTACCTGAAGATGTGTAAGGGTGGGAAGAAGAAGATAGACTTTATAAATCCAGCGAGAGGAAATTAATTTTACTCTGTGTTGTTGAACATGCAAAACACACATAGGCTGAAATACAAACACACAAACAGGATCCTATAGACCACAGTGAGCACTCCTGAACTGGTGGGGGGGTTTGATGCCTTGCTAAATGGAACCTCAGCAGTGCTCAGGGAGCGGACTGACACCTCTCCAGCAACCACACCAACTTCCAAACTCCATTCGATCTGCAGAGTCCCCCTGCTCCTTTAAGAAAAAGCTAAAGACCCAGCTCTCTCATGAATACCTACTAAGATCCCGACAATACGAACTGAGCTACAGCTGCCCAATAGATTGACTATAGGAATAGTTTGTTGCTATCTGTTGACTGTAATAGGAACAGTTCAATAAAATGTGAATGTGGCTGAATCTAATCTTCTGTTTGGTAAAATGTTCAATTATGCATGAAGTATGAAGAATCCCCCATCTGGGTACATTTGGTTAAAGTTCTTTTGAGAAGTTTTTAGCAGGTTATAAAACAGACTGAAATAAATATTGATGCAAAGTAAATGAAAAGGAATCCATCAGGAATAAGATAAACTATTCTAACTAACTAAAAGGCTGCAGTCTGGTTTTAAGCCTCCTGCAGACAATTTTTGCAGTCTAATGTAAGTTTAATGTAAGCCACACTGTCAGACACAGATCTCATAATGTTGGTACGACTGGCATGTGGACTGAGCGATGAGGTCCCCAGTGAATCGAAGGCTGCAAGGCAAGTCAACCTGATCAGCTGAGGTTATGATTTTTGGACGTCCAAGACAGAAGGTGATCAATCGTGGCAACATCTGTGGTTGTGGCTCCAAAGCTGTGGTTCACCGTAGCACTGTGAGAGAGGATCGAAGATGACACATCTCACATTCTTGTCACCAAAGACAGCCTGTGACTAATATTTGACAGTGTGAGAATCTCACAATGTGAATGCTTATACAATCTACGTCAGCTACCAACCAATAGACATGCAGCATGAAACAACGCACTAATCAGCTCAACCACACAGGCGCATTAGCTGTTGAATGCTAACAATGACATGACTCATCTCAAGCGCTCTCGCAACACATGCATCCCTTTTTGGCATCTTTCCCCTCGCCAAGACCGTGTCCACATTCTTCTATTCCTCCTCTTTTTTCTTTTCTTTTTCTATCCACATGAACACCTCTATTCTGCTGACTGCCGTGGAAACCTCAGCTGCAAACTGATGACGCTAATGATGCAGCGTGTTGATTGCCTCGCAGCCTAAGATTCACGAGGTTCTTCATGACATGGTGTGCATGCATGTCACACTCAACATCATGATATCTGGTCGCACAGTTTGGCTTTCTATGAAACGACAAGATTGTTAAAATCACAGTTTGTCGGAGGCAGCAGATATTTAGTGAAAGGGAAAAGATCCTACAGTTAAAACAGTTGTTGTTGGCATATTTTAAACTAATAAGGAGGGAGTTTTGTTGTTTTTGTCTTGGTGTCTGTTTTTGGCTGTCCAAACATGTGGACATAGCACTCAGCACTGTTCTCTTCACTGTAGGTCCCAGCAGGTCTGCAGTGAAGAGGAGGCGGGTGAGTTTGTGTGATGGCGAGAGAAGAGCGCGGCTCGGGGGCTGATACAGTTTGACTCTCCCTCTCAGTCATGGCTCACATTCATCAGGAGTTACTGTCTGGCTCTGACGCTCGCCTCCTGAGCGCCACAGGGTATAGGGAAGGTTTGCCAGGTGCCAGCTTTCCTTTTTACCACAGCAGATGCCCTGAACTCCCCAGCAGGGCCTATGTGACACAGACCTGACTCCCCATTCATCAGCGCCCACCTCGACAATATGCACCCTCACAGCGGCCGAGGGATCTACTTGTTTCCTGCAGATATCATGTCTGAGGGTCTCCTCCTGAAGAAAAAAAAACAGATTTCATCAGAGTGTTTTTGTTAACATTTGTTTTTAGGAGCCAGAGATTTACTCTTATTAAACTACACGTCTGTGTACGCATGATGGCTGCTCCGCATCTGCATCTGTTTGCGTCGGCTTTGCGTGGCCGCAAAAATCAACATGACGCAGTCCGCACATGTACAGCAGGAGCAGTGTAGAGGCAGAGGGATTGTGACGCAGGGACAACAATGGCTAAAAGTTTGGAAGACAAGCTGTTAAACCATTGGCTGTTTTCAAAACCATCTGTTGTACTAGTAGTAAGTACTGATTTGGTCAAAACTGAACAAATGCCAGAACCGCAGTATGGCTAAAATTCCCGGATGTCGTACTGATTTGAGAAAAATCAACAGTATGCAGAAGACCAGTCTTCCTTGTGTACTTGTTCCCACAATGCAAAGCTTCAGGTCAGAGATCCAAATGGCGGACAGCAACGACCTTTGTAACAGGGGAAATAATCACAATCAGACCAAACCACACAAAGATAACACCAAGTTTTATTTTCATTCTAAAAATCCTGAAAATGAAAAAGAATCACTTGTCATCTTTTTTCAGACTGTAAGTGGATGATACACTGTGGGGTTTGCCATCAGCTGGCCTGTTGGTTACTTCTGCTTGTCAGGACAGGAAACCAGCTCAGCCGGGCCGGGACAACTGATAAATAACTACCGACTGCAGTCATACTACATACTACCGTTAAACACGGCTATCCAGTGCATAGCCTACTACGTAATATGTTTGATCGTAGTTTGTAGGCGGTTTTGAAAACAGCCTCTGTGTTCCTTCCACAGTTCATGAAATATTATTTCCTCAAACTCAATTTTCTGACTTGAAATGCATTAATAACAATCTAATAAGTCGTTGTCACATAGAAATTATGTGTAAATTGATGCACTGTTAGAGGGAACTGTTAATTCATTTAAATATGAGCAGTGATTATGGGGTGAAAATGTTGCTATTTTCTGTCTTTGGGACTCAGATGCAAAATAGGTTCTATGTATTAGTGTTGTAGTCGAGAACACACTAACCGAGAACAAGACATACCCAAGACCAGAGTGCTCCGAGACCAGGACAAGACATTTAGCGATCCAGACAGAGTCATCATCATCTTGTCTTTCCTAAATTGTAACACTCGGAAGGTTCAACCGTAACCAGGGATAAAAATAAAATTATGAATTAATTGCAGTTATTCCTTCTTTTAGAAAGGGAGCTTGTCCTTCTAATCACAGTAATGACGTGGAAAAATAGCCCGTCAGTGGTGGTCTGGACCGGTCTTCATTTAAAATCCAGAGTCCGCCCAGTCTGAGACCGAGACAAGGCCGAGTAAAAATGCTTGAGAACAAGACCGGTTGTCATTAGATGTGGTTGATCTTCATGACAACTACGGGCTATTTAAGCTTTGATTCCTACTCTTTAACTTTAGTTTTATTGAAAGTTAGCACATGGCTATGTAGAAACAAGAAAATAGGTTACTAAAAATGTTTTAATGGGTTTTATGGAAGAGGATTTAATGTGTTGGCTGACTCATTTAATCAAGTTTGTAAAGCTATACAGAGTTATCTTTTCTCTAAGTGACTTAAATATCAGTGAAAAGGGTGAATATGTAATTTAATTAAATAAATACCTTAATTATTGTGACTTGATTGTGTTACGATTTGGGACGTATCATAATAAATAATTATTCAGTTAATGTTCCTGTGTTCTGCTTTGTTGTTCTGTAACTAAAACAGGCCTGTGGTTTTAAAATCCGGGGGATTGCAGGATGCACAGAAGGTCATCTAACTTTATCGTACCCTGGAAACTTAATAATGCATCAGCCAGCAGAAGGTCTGATTGATTGTGTTGCAAACTGGGAAGCTCTCCCACCGCGTCTCTCCCTGGACCCAAGCCGGAGGGAAGCTTTTCTAACTGCACCTGCAACTCAGCCCGGGGCTGAGAGAAGGCGCATAACACAGTCATCATCTTTTTATTTTTTCATTTTTCCTTTAGCATCAAACAGAAAGCTGCAGATATGAAAAGCTGTAGACGATGTGGGGTTTGCTCTCTCTCTCTCTCACTGTACAGTCTGAGGAGGAAAATGCAGACACTGTACAAAATGTCTTGTACTGAAAAGAAGACTGGTGCTAGACTCTAAAAACACAACTTTTTGGGTCAATACTGGAACAACAGGGTGACAAATGGAAACAACTGTCCTGAATTAAGGTCAGCAAACTGTGCAACAAACTCTTTTGTCCTCAGCATTATGTCTGAAACTACAAAAACTGACTCCAGAGGAGCATTTCTATTGATTTTGGTGACACTGTTGACCTTTTATCTTGTTCCAATATCAGTGAAAAACTTTCCCAGAGTTTAGCTTTTTGGGTGAATGTAGAGTCTGACCTCTTTCCAAGGTCTGGAAGGGAGAGAGGAGGTCACCTGAGTCAAGTCCTGTTTGTTGTGACAACTTACATCAAAGCTCATATATATGCCCTTTCCTCACTTCACCCCGCAAACCTTTGAGTATATCTGGAATTTTAAACATTAATATAGCAGATATAAAATATATCCCAACAAAACATGTCTCTATCCTAAAAAGAGAGTGAAGTCAAACACCCTCTGGGTTTATTGTTCAGAGCTTTGTGTTCACACTTACAGGACGGTGCTTCCTACAGCTGGTTTATTTCTCACTGAGAGGCTCAAACGTGATAACTTTATTTGTCATGCACACTTCTCCCACTCCCACCATTCGCCCTGCTAACATGTGGGGGGCGGGGGGCACTCAGGGATGCTATTTCTTTTGGCATAATGGCAGACTTTAGTTGCAAGAGTTTAACTCAAGGAGAGCCAAAAGCCATCCACAGCTAGAATCTGTAGTCGTTACATCATTGACTGTTTTTTGGATAACAAGAAACAGGAATAACTCCCAGCAGCACATTTCATGTTTTAAATGATGGAGGGAAAACAATTCCTCTACACTTAAATTGCAGTACACCAATTGTGTCCCCAAAGTTGCAGGTTGCATACACAATTCCATTCGTTCTCCATTTGAGGATTGAAGGAGTGTTTTTATTTCTGTTGGCGCTGTGATTTTCCCTGTTCAACGATGTGATTTGACCTCCACATCGCTGAGGAGAGCTGGTTCAACCAGATAACAAAAACAACAACAACAGGGGTTGACTGACAACAGCTGACGGCTGCAGACCCAGACAGCTAACAGACAGAGAGTTACATCAAGCTATTTGACATCTGTCTCAAACCATGAGAGATGAAGGTTAGTTTGCAGACAACAAGTATTCTCTCCACCATGTAGTATTGAACAGGAGGATTTCTTATTCTTTATAACAATCATTCTGCAAACAGACAGAGCAGATGTTTGTTCTCTACCCTCTCTATAGTTTGTCTGTTATCATTACTGTTATTTTCATTCAATTCCTATTCCTATCTTCTTTTTCTTCTTCTTCTTCTTCTTCTTCAATTGCCCGTGGCCTGCATTGTTGTGTTAGCATACTTTAGTTAACTTGTAGCTTCATTTTTTCTTTTTAAATTTTTCTTTTTAAATCCCCTGAGAGAAATTCTGGTTTTACACTGGTTATTGAGAGACATGCTTCTCACACAAATCAAACACATGCACACATTGACGTTAGTGGAGAGATGTCAGACTGGGGCTGCTACACACTGCTAGATAGGGAGTGCACCAGAGCTGTTGGGTGGTTCAGTGCCTTGCTCAAGGGCACCGCGGCGGTGCTCGGGCAGTGCCCTGGCACCTCTCCAGCTACCAGACCAACTCCCATATTATGGTTCGCATTGGGAATTTATTTTTAAAGATTTCTTTTTGTGCTTTTATTGGAGGGATGTACTGGAGTTGTAAATCAGGGAGAGAGAGTGGGGAAAGACATGCTGGAAAGTAGCAACATGTAGGATTCAAACCTCGGCCACCCCCAGAATGTATTTTTAAATCCCCCAGAAGAGTTGCAATATAAAGACAAAATCAAAAGGACCTTCCAGTTCCTTTCAGACAGAAGTAATATGTCTAAAAAGAGGAGCAGCCAGCCTTTGAAAATACAGTATTTTTTTCTTTCTTTGTCATTCATCCAATAAAGGTGATGAAAAGCATACAGTGGCCCATTGTGTTTCTGAACTGACTTGAAGACGGATTACACCCCAGCTCTTATCAGTCCTGAAAGCCGGAGCATTCTTGATGTCAGAGCAAGTTTGACAAATGAGTGTGAGGCGCTCTCTTACAGCCTGTTTGTCATCACCACTGTGACAAGCATGGCTTCCAATCTGAATAGAGGCAATCTGCTCCCCCCCCCACCGCCTTCCCCCCTGTGATAGAAGCTCTTGTCTTCACGGTGTGTTCGCACTCTCTAAATTTGCTGCTGAAATATACAGAGCCTGGGAAAAGTGCAAGAAAAGCTTTTTTTAACATCGCTAAATGTTTAATTTGTCACCTGCTGCAGCTCGCCTGGCCTTGAAAGCATCGTTTTCACACAGCCACCACGGTCGTAAACACTTGCACGAATGCAAAGTACAGCTCCAGAAACTTTTCCTCCTGCACGGTCACATGTATCAGAGACCAATGAGACGTTTTCTCTGCTTGAAAGCTGTGATTCTCTAAACCATGCAGGAGCCATTGTGGAGGACCAAAACCGCTGGTACCGCCGCAGAGAGCGTCTGATCCCTGAGCGCTTCCTGTAATGGTAGCATGGTCCATGAGGTGGGTCACTTAAAAATGACATGCACAGATGTTCATGTAGCTCTGTTGCGGGAGACTGGTATAATAGGCTGCCATCAATGAAGCTGTCACACACAGGCCACATGATGCCAGACTGCGTCCCCCGGTGAACAGAGGGGGCTCCCAGAAGCTCTATTACTCTTTGAGCTCCTCTCAAGAAGACACACGAGGGCCAAGACAGAAACGTGTTTGCCATCTTGCTGGCAGAGCGTCTCTTTATGGACGTCCCACCAGCCCAGGTAATAAAAGCCCGAGCCATTAGAGGGCCGAGGGGAGCGGGGGGAGAGGGGGAAACGCCTGCACGCAGGGCAGGATGGAGGGTGTGTTCAAAGGGTTTAAGATGGTAAGCAGAATTAATGAAAATCCCACACCCACCGCTGTCTGGTTCCCATTTGATGGAAGGCTTTGTTTGAGGGGACCAGTGGGATTCAGGAGCCGACACTTGAGCCTTCAGCACAAAAACTAATATCCAGACTGCCATCTACAGTCAATGTGCTCAGCTCCTCACATACTTTTACAGTTTAAGACAAATTAAAACTCAAATGTTCATCTGCCAAATAAGACTTCCTTCAAAAAATACACAAGTCAACATGGAAACTAGGATGTCCCAGTAAGAGTTACCACCAGAGAAAAGATTCAGTGGTCTGCCACTGTCAACATGTTCTCTGCTTTTTAGGATTTCTCAGTTTCTGGATCTGAAGTAAATGAAATGAAATTGTACAGTTCTTAAACAGACGTGTGACAATGTGCTTTCAGAACGAGTTAGTAGAGTCATGATACCAGATTTTAAAACATTGATACTATACTAGTAAACATCAAAGAATATTGATGCCTGTTGCAATATCACAGCAACAAAACTAGAAGTGCTAGACCCCCCATATTTGGTAATTTATTGCCTTTAATTACAGAAATGCAAGCCAACTCCTTCATATGGTCTGTACTTTCAAAAACACAACAAAATAAAATGTTTCCAATGTGTTGTGCAATGCACATAGAGCTTTCTCGTTCTCCTGAAGCAGCTTTTGGTTAAAACAATTTGACTAAAGATCTCAAGTTTATGGACTTTCCAATACTATCACTGCATGACTTTCTGTTGGCAATGTGTCTAGGAAACATTTACGACAATACGTGCCAACTCCACTTAATGTTGTGAATTGTCCGTAATCTTGTGTATCTCTGTGAGATCCAAAGAAGTGGAAATTTGGAACAGTGGCAATCATCAGATGACAATAAAGCTTTTTGGAAGCGATGGCCAACTTCCAGTGTAGCCAGGTGTCAGATAAAAGACTTCTGGATAAGAGTTTATTTTCTGTGCATCGCCATTGTTTACATCCAACTAGCAACTCTAGTAAGGACAATGGAGGAAGCGCTCAGGGACAATGTCCAAGAACAGACTGTTGGCTGCACTTGTATGCAGATATCTCTTTACAGACATTACTTGAAGCTACATTTAGGCCTTTGATTGGTCACAGCAGATTGCATTCCCCTTTTTGTTTTCCAACATACAGACACAACTCGCTGAAATGGTAATCATAACACAAACAAAAACTAAAACATCTGTTACAAAACTTCAGTCCCATGCCTACATCCTGCATCTCAATGCAGAATGTACAAGTAAAGATCAAACTACAGAAATCACATTGTCTACAGTAAAAGTTTTTGTAAAGAGATGAAGTTTAGACAAACTTACAAATTAGTTGTTGTTTTTTTTTAACTGCGAACAATACTTTACAGTAAATGATGAATGAATAAGGACCTGTGTCTACAGAAAGTGGGTTTTTGTGCTGGCAGTGATCATTTTCTATACAAAACCAATGTCATTCAGTGTTTTAGCGCTCAGCACCTTGCTCGTCAATGTCACTTCTTCCTCCAATCAGAATCAAGAAGGGGCGGGACTTACAACATCAGGCTTTATCATCAACAATGTTGGCGCACACGCTAGCCTGACTCGTCTTTCCGAGGGAAGAACTTCCAGGTGTAGTTGCTAACCCTACCCTGCTGATGTCATTACATTGACATTGTTTACATTGTTACATTGTTTTTATGTTTTCTTGGTGATATTTCCTTGAATTTCCTTGAATAATTCCTTGAATTAAAGTAAATATTAATCACAAAGAACTATCTGAAACACACCTAACGGACAATAGCGAGGGAAGCAGAAGTTAACTTCTGTAACCTAGCAACAATGAGCGCTGGTTAGAAGCGCTCTGAAACTGATGTCTTGAGCGCTGTCTGTGGATAAAGGCTCAAATATGACCTTGAGGTGAAAAGCTGTGATGAGGTAAACTGCTTTTCTACCTGCTGAAAATATTCTACAGTAAACACCGGATAGCTCAGATAGAAATATGAGAATTAATAGTATTGACGGTGTGTTTTCTTGACACTAATGGGATGTAATTGCTGTTTCAGAACAAAGACAACTTCTTATGTATCAGGGCGAGTTTATTTAAGAGGGAAACTAGGAGATGATTGCACAGAGCAGCTAAGTTTCCACCTTTGTTAGTTTTTTTTATTATTCTGTTAGGAGAGGCTTCCTTTTTTTCTTACATTACACAATGGCTGCTGTCTGGAATTAAGTGTTTCCCTGAACAAGTCCAGACCCTCACAGGCGCCACGACTACTTAAAGGCAATTGAAAAGGCGTAAGAGATAGGTTGAATCAATAGCTCTTTTTTCTCCACTTCCCTGTCAACTCCCATTGTTGATATCTCCTGAAGGCACACAAAAGGCTGGCAGGCTGGGGTATAAAAAGAAATAGCTGGCACCCTGCACAGCAAGTGGAGCATCCTGGGAATAATTGAGAGTAGTGGCGGTGGAAGTGACGTGAAGATTAAGCGATTAACGTCCTGTCGTAGGAAGCCCTGAGCTGTGGCTTAAACAGGATAGATGCCTGCTGGATACAGTGAGTTACACACTCACTCACTCACTCAGTGGTGTATTGTTTAGGTTTCCTGCTCGACTGTACACACTCGAGTAAGACTTTTCTTGTCTTCAAACAGCAGTGTGGGCATCTGGGATGAGGGTGCAGGGGAGGACGAGAGAGATGGAGCAGCTGATGCAATGCTTCTCCTGTTTCTGCCCTGAATGCTGCACACACACACTTTTGACCTGAATCAATGGAATTTAAAAAAAACAGGCTGTGTTCCCTATCGTGTATTGTGTGTGTGTCTATAGCTGTGTGAATGCATGTGTGTGATTGGCTGGGAAGTGGTGGTCATGGCTGCAGGGGCTCAGAATGAATCTATTATCCAGGGGAGAGTTTTGGCTTCAGTGTGCTTTTTTTTTTCTTTTTTTTTTAAAGTTCCTTAAAAATGTCTTCACCACACTGACTCTTAAACAAAAGACAAACTCCTTCCATATTCACTCAAAATGCTTTTAAATAGCTGATTTAAGAAAACACTGAAATATGATATTTTAATATGCACATCATATATAATGAAAGACAAATTCTGAATATTATCAAACCTGTGTCCTATCTCTAAAGCCTGCAATAATTGAACAGGCTGTAACATGATCGTTTAAGGAAAATGCATCACACTAAATAACATCCACGCCCAGTTCTTTTGTTAACCACTGACAGGCTCATATTGTTGTTCTAGCTGACAGACATCATTAGAGATGATGTCTGTAGAGTATGGCCCTTTTTATGCCTCCTTTGAAACCAGGAAGAAAAGTAGCTCTCGACACTGACAAAAAAAAAACTTGTACCTGAAAGGAACCTGGGAGTTTTCTCACATTGACTCAAATGGATAGTTTCATTTTGTTGTTACTAAAATATGGTGTTGTGTCCAAAATAACACGTTAAAGCCACATTAAAACACACATACACGTACTGGTAGTCCATCAACTCCCATTTTCTTACGTGCTGAATTACTGATTTTGTCAACGCATGGTGGCTTTGAATAGAGTGATGTACAGTAACTAAGAATTCTGATTCTCAGACAATTTCACATTTGACAAAATTTTTTTATCTCTTGAGGTTTATTTTATTTATTTAAGTCTGTCCCTGAAATACCAATCAGAACCAGTCATTATAGGGGGCTATGGTGAAGAGGTAGAGTCGTCGTCTCTCAATCAGAAGGTTGGTGGTTTGATGCAGCTTCTGCAGTCCACGTGTCCTTGGCCACAACACTGAACCCCAAAGTTGTTTCCTTATGCATTAACAACACTGTCTAAATGTGAATAAGAGTAATTAATACCAGAGAATGTATAAAACATGGAAGTAGCCTCAGAGACGTTACCCATTGAGTACTGCGGTGAAATTTTGAAGCCAAGCGATGGCCATCGACATATCTCAACCTAACTGTAGGCCAGCCTTGTTATGGGCAATGAGGTGAAGCCTAGGTGTTGAAAAATAAACCTGCAGTGCAAAAAGCTGCAGTTCCTCAAGTGTCCACTTGAGGCTGGTTGCCATAGCCCATCTAGTCACATGCAAACCCATTCAAAAAATGTCCAATTCTACAGCAAAAATAAACATGTTTACAGCTTAGTTTAAAAAATTGGTCTGAATAGATTCTGTCTTTATTCACAAACACAGTACAGGGTTAACCTTTAAAATAAATAACCATCTTGATTTTGTAAAGGATAAGCGGCCATCCCTGCATTAAAGACATCCCCTGCGGCCGGGCCAAGATGGGCCCACTGCCACACCGGCACAGTAAATATTACGTCTAATTAGTAGTGGGACTAAACAGCTGTCCCCAAAAGGACATGCTTGAAGCCATATTCAGGCAGTAAAATCCGGTTACTGTACACGACCATGTCGCAGCCAACCATCTTGATTTTACAAAGGATAAGAGTGATTCATAATAAGGGGTGGGGCTAATCTTACTGACAGACGGGGCAGTGTAGCTGTTATTCAGAAGGCTAAAGGTCAACCCCAGCTCCACCTCTTTGCCTGGTTCACCAAAAGTTAGTTCGAGACAGTATTTCCAATATGGTGACTGCCACCAATGGGCTTCAAAAGTTCGCTTCAGAAACAAATGGCTGACATCACTGAGACTACCTCCATATTTATATACATTTTATAATTTAGTCTCCTGTCAAACAGCTATAACGCCTGTCAGTAAGATCAGCCAGGTCTCTATTTTCAATAATTATTGGCCCTAATATATTCAAGTTATAAATTGAGTTATAAAATAATCCCCCGCCCCCCAGGTCAGGTTTTTATGATCTTAAAGGCTTTTTGGCTCACAAAATATGTAAATCTAAAACCAACATGACACACAGTATGAACATGCAAACTAAGTCCTGAACTCAAATGAGAGACGAAAACTGAAAACAGACTGTTGCATGCTTTCTGGTGAGCATTGTCTCAGAGGAGAGTTGACTGCACCGGTCTTTGTTTGAGCGCTCGAGGCCATAACGTGTTAATCACGAGTGCAGAGCTCAGCGGCGCAGAGCCACCAGCAGAGGTGTTTCCGTGACAGCATCTACAGCACCACTCTGCACACTGCGCCCTCGTTAAACATTTAACACCGAGGTCGCTTAATTATATATCAAAGTAATTGTTCATCAGCGAGGAGCAGCACGTACATCGTCTTGTTCTCTGTCTCGTCAGTGAAGGAACGAGCTGCAGCCTCCTCCACAGAGCTCAAACATGCAGGCCTGAGATGTTACACATGTTTCTGTCACCAATATTCATAAGCAGAAGCAGAATCAGCTTTGACGCAAGTAAGGTCCTTCTGTGTTGTCATTCTTAATGTTACATCATGTTGGTATAATTGTGTTTAGAATATTATGTTCTACTGTTTTCACGTAAGTTTAATATATACAGTTTTTAAAACCTAACCTAACTAAAGCAGAACATTTGAAATTAGACAATTTTAGAAATGCTTTATCTGCTTTTGGGATGCAAGTGATGATTGAAGCAACATATCCACGATTTCATTGGCTACAAGAAGAGCCTTGTATCGATACATCAGAATAGGAGCAGACACCTACACGCTAACTCAGGCTCTCGTTGGCTACTTTAGCCCGGGAACAATAAATGGAAGGTCATAACTTGGCCAAAGCAGATTTGAGGCAAACTGTGGCTCTTTATGGATGTAATGTGTCTGGATTGAATCTTTGACTGGATGTGGGATCGTAGGTTACCTTGTTGACGCAGTTTGAACATTTTGTTAGAATATAATGATTGGGAGAGTACAGTAAATCTTCAAAAGGTAACAGACAGTAAATCGTTGTTTCTTAGTTGCTGGTCTGATAGATGTGTAAATTGTGGCTGCTGTGGGGATCACATCTCAACATGGTTAATATGGTTGAACCCAACAATCACAGGAATCATAGCTTTCCAGTGATTTATGGCATGAACATTGTTAAACAGCAGTTATGTAATCATGAAAATGAGAAATAACACCCCAACACACTGCCAATCGACAGGCAGGATGATTAAAATCAACTGAAAATGTTCTGAAACCCAAATTCAACCACAAGTCCTTTATTTAAAAGTATCATTTATACAGATGGATTTAATCATTTTAAACAACTAGGTAAGTATTTAAAAAAAGACATTGTCTAGTCATAGTCTATTTGATTTGCACCAATCAGCAATGAAAGTTGATGGGCAGAATCTTCATTGCAGTAAAGCTGAACACAACCTTACAGGTTTTTTCAGAATCATGTATAGGTACTTCTTTAGGAGTTTGAATGTGTGATTATTTATGTTTATTCTTATTTGTTAAACCCAACAAGCATTTATTCTTCCCACCAGATACAAACAAACTGCCGGCTGTATTATCAAGTCAAATAATGATTAATCAAATCTGTTGTTATCCTTTTTCTCTCTCAGCTCAAAGTCCATTTTCTCATCTTAAAGATGGTCCTCAGATTGTAAACAATGATGAGTGCAGTGAGAGGAGATCTTGGCCAGGTTATTTTTCATTGCTCATCTTAATAACCTCTGGCTTCACCCTGAAAGTCCTGAAAAATGGTCCGGCCTCCGAGAGGCTTTATCACCATCAGAGGATAGCCAAAGGGCTCAAGATAACTTCATCATGTTGCAGGTTGTAAAGACTGAGTGCATACTTTGTCAGATTGGTGCACAAGACAGGACCAGTGGAGAACCTCTCAAATGTTTCTTTACATAGAGGTTGGACCGACAATTACAGATTTGACCTCATTAGACATTTTCTCCCATGAACTTGTGAAAATATCTGGAAAATGTCAGACCGCCTGTCCCAGACATCTTCCTGAGTTGCTTGTTAGATAAGCAAGACGTTTTTGCCTAATAGATGGGGAGGGGGCATGGGGGGGTCTTGGGAGGGAGGACTTTAAAAAATGCATCGTTTGCTTAAGGCAGAAATTTTACAAGGAAGCTGGCAGGAAAACTTCTGGTTAAGATAGGGATGAAAAAAATGGGCTGTTTAAGGTCAACGTTGCTGATCACCATGACGTTTTTGGGACATTTCAGGAATTGTGTGTGAATACGGCTTATAAATCAAAAAAACCTGACAGTTCACTGTGTGTTTCTGTATTTCTTTAAGTCTAATGCATTCATTTGTAATTCTAAAAGTCTAGGCAGCAGAGGTTGCAGATTAGCGTCAGCTAGAAAAAAGTATGCATCTACTTTGTATTTAACATAAAACTGCACACGCCCCTACAAGACCTACAAGATCACACAGGAATAAAGAGTAAAAACAACATGCAAACAACAGGTGACTTTGACTTTCTGAGGTTTGTTGTTCATTTTGTGCCTGTTCAACATAACACTGATTAAGTGATGGGATAAACGATTCTGCATATTGTGTTTCATGTTTAAGTTGACCGGATATTGTACGTGTTCCTATGTCTGACTTCCTGTCCGGGGCGATCAACTCTGTTAAAGGGATACTTCACCCTATTTGCAATAAGGACGAGGAGCCCTGGCGGCTCGAGCTGGGGCGGAGCTGTGCATTCTGGGAGTTGTTGTCTTTCATCCACATGAGCCAAAAAGACACTTTCTGCCTTTTCTCGGTCAAGAACTTCAATTCTTGACCGAGAACTTTATTTCACATTTCTACTATCAAAATAGACTTTGGATGTGGATATTTGGAGCAGAGCTGAGGAGAGTGCTGCTGCTAACACGCGCTGGTGACGGACCATGTTGCATGCAGTGTAAACACCAGCATTGACTAGAGAGGGCACGGTCAGCTCCAGAGTGGGCGACTTGGATTGGAATGCGGCGCACTCTGATCCAGTGCAAATTAACTGCCAATTACAGTTGCAAGTTTTTTGTGTTTTTGTATGTATTAAAACATCAGCAGTGCATTTCCAGAGAATGAAAACCTGATATAAGGTACAGTGAAGTAAGTCTCGGGGTTTGGTTTCAGCAGTGCAGGGTGTGAGGGGGAGGCACGATGAAGTCACAGATTCTTCTAAAGAATGATAAATGTCTGACATGAAATAAAAAGATAATGGTTCTGTTATATCATGTAATTAGGAAATATAACAGCTTCAATAGTATTTTGTGTGATATCCAGAAGTTCATGAGATACCAGTGACAGCATCTTTCCTTCATAACTTACTGTGGGACATTATTCCACTGATTAACACCCACAGCATCACCATCTTTTATAGGCCTCTTCCCTTTTTACTCCTGCTGTTCGAGCCATCACTCACACAGCCAGGCTTCAGTGAACCCTCTCAATGGCACCGGCTGTGGTTTCTGGGAGATTTGTGGCACATTTGGAAAAAGCCTCTACAGGACGTGGACGGTCTCCTGCTCCTTTTATGAGGAGTGGGGCGGGCTGTGCAGCGGGCTGGAGAGAGAACTTCTGCAGATGGTCGAAGCGGTGGGGCTCCTGGCAGCTGCCCTGTTTAAAATGAGTGCCCGCAGCAGCTGCCTCTTGTATCATTCAGGCAGCAGAAAGGGCAGCCCTTTCCTGATGATCATCACTGTAAACTCTCCTCTAATCTAACGGTCAGAGGCTGTGATGAATGTGCTGTGACTGATTTATTCATCAACCATTGCTCTGGAAAATAATTTACTGACCAACAGGTCCACTGACTGGCTGGCTGATATCACCAACCTGCTATTTCCATGACTACTGCTGCTCTGCTATGACACCGTGTGAGACATGTTACAAATAACACTTCAGAGATAAAAGCAAACCTTTGTAAGATCATCTGGTTCAGTTATTAGACATTTTATTCTGGTTCCACTGATTATTTGGTGTCCAAAGCATAGGTACAAAGACAGGCAAAAAAAGTTTAGAATTTGCTCCAAAAAACTGCTTCAGCCTGCAGCAATGAAACTTACTGTAATGGCTGCCACGTATCACAATGACTGTGAGACATCCAGCATCTGTCCCTTACTTTAAATTGGGTATGTTTGGTGAGCAATGTGAAAAAAAGAAGATTTACAGTAAAATTGCCGTTGACAACGATAAAGTAGTTAGCTAATTAGCAAATTGATTGTGCAAACGTTTAAAATAATCATAATAATAATAATGTTTTATCAACTGCTCGGATTAAAGAGTAATGTGAAAATAACAGCAGCGCTAGAAGGGAGATCTGCACGGTTAACGTTGCATTTTGAGCTGGAAATAGATCCAACAAGATTGACCTGAAGCTCAATCAATTTTGCTCTAAATGAGCATTAATATCTAGAATTAATAAACGTCTTTTATATCAGATTCTCAATTTCAACAGTTAAGTATGAAGTGACTGAAGGCTAACATTAGTGGTAGCTAACGGCTAATTAAATGTGGTCTAATCATTTAGACCACACACTGTATATAATCAGATCCAATTATGTGTGATAGTGCTAGTTTTAAAATGAACCAATTGTGGTTTTGAGAAATGATGCAGAAGTGTAAAATCCTGCAGTTCATCGAGAGGCCACTAGAGGCTGGCTGCAGAATCAGCAGAAGTCACATACACACTCATTCAAAGAAGCCAGTTTTACAGGAGAAATTAACATGTTTACAGCTTGGTTAAAAAAAGTTAAATACATCTTAGCATGTCTCCATCTGCCCACACTTTACGGGGGGCCGGGTTATTTTTTGATAGCTTGTCGGTTTGGATTTTATGAAGGGCATAGTTATTCCCAATCAAGCGGGTAGCTGACCTGATTGACGGTTTGTCAAGAGGCTTCAAACCCACCTCAGCTCCAGCTCTCAGCCTGGCTTTAGGTTGACTGAAAGTTAGGTTGAGACAGCATTTCCAGCATGAAGACCGCCATCGATTGGACTCCAAAGCCCCCTGCAGGAACAGATGGGTGACGTCACTCAGGCTTGGTCCTTTAATATTTACAGCCTGTGGACTTTCCAGTTAACAAATACGGATTTACTCATTTCCTGTTTGTAGAGTTTTCTATACACAAAAAGTATTTTTTTTCTTTTAAACACAGGCATACTTGTGTGTCACTCAGAAACAGCCCACATCTAATATAATTAAATTTGCACCTCGAGGAAATGCATACTGATCCCGCTGAGAGATGTTTCCTCCCACATCGTTTTATGAATTCAATTTTCACTCACAGTTTGTGTGGATGTAATAAACACAGAAGAAAAAGTGTGTTTGTAAATGATCAGTCATTACTTTACACCAGGAGAGAGGCAAAATATTGGAAGGAGCACATGCTAATGAGAAACAAACACATTACATTATAGCTTTTACTCTGTTTCATCATAAACACCAGCGCCTGCAGACACCAGGAAAACAGTCGCAGCTGGAGAATCAACCGGCAGCGTTACGACTGATCAGAGCTTCCCTCTGCTGAGGTGAGACAAAACGCCCGAGCTTGAAGATGCACTCGCTCCTCTCCGTCCGGCGGTTATGAGCTGAAGGAGCAGCTGTCCGTTTGAAGGTGTTTCACAGAGAGCCGTTCTCCAGCACGGAGAGACGAGCACAAAGTGTTTCTGATCTCCCGTTACACTTCATTTGAGTCTTTGAATGCATCGCTGGATGTAATTGTTCTGAGGCCGAGCAATAAAGGGATCACTTAGAAATAGAATACAATGGTAATTTAATATACCTGTGTGTATGTGTGTGTTTGTGTGTGTCTGTGGAAGCTCATCCAGTTTCTCCAGGCCTTGTATCGATCGGTAACTCCATCCTCTGTCCTCCAGTCTTCACACTCTGATGTTCAGGCTGTTTGTCAGTCGGCTCATTTATCATGTTTCTTACTGACATGTATGTCCAAAAGAAGGTCGCCTGGGGGCTCATTCATTATTACAACAGGACTGCTATTACACTGCAGAATGAACAGAATTGACTAAAGTAAGTGACAGATATTTAGCTTTAAAGATGGTTTACTGTGATTATTTGACTTTTTTCGATGAAGGTCGAAACGTTGTGGCTCTTGTAAGTCTTTCTTAAAATCCCCAAAAATGTTTAAAATAGTAAATATTTTCAGCTGAAATAATTCATTGCAAGTGACATGAATGCATTTCAATATATGCCTTACTGTACATAGATGATAGTCAGGCAACCGGCCAGGTATATTCACGGCTGCCCGAGTATACTGGCCTTCACACACGAGGATCACCATCAACAGAATATCGAGTAAACTCATCTCAGCGTCTTCAGTATACTGCCAATGAATATTAACAAAAGAGCAGCAAAATACCCGAACCGGCCGCATCCATCCTTGTTTTTAAATAAGTTAAAAGAAGTTAGCATCCATGTTGAAATGTTCCACCTACTGAAAGTTAAAAACAGTTTTAAAAAAAAGAACAGTCTGTGCCAACTGTAGAGGTGCTGATATATTATTGTGAGATATGCATTAAGTGTCTGACTCTTAGGACAGCTGTGCAGATGGGATAAGTTTTATTTAAAGGGCCCATATTATGCTTTTTCTGTTGTTTTTTTGAAGATAGTCTTATACAGCACTTTGTTAATTTTAATAATGTGTTTAATTTTTTCAGCCTTACAGAGATAGTGCCACTTTTGGCATTGTTTTGTTAGGCAGCGCAGTTAATGACAGTGATATGTTTAGAAGAGCACTGTTTTAAAGAAGGAGCCTTGTTGTTGTTGTTGTTGTTTAAAGTGTTTGTATTTAATGAATAAATGTTTCACAATACTATTGTAATGCTATAATGATTGACATATTATGCTTTTTTCTGGTTTTATATGCTCTTTAGTGTGTTTTCCAAGTGTCCTGTGCATGTTTAGGCACATCTATGTGCAAAAATTTGAAGTCCGCGGAAACACGGCTTCTCCTACATCCTCCTGTTAGCTGCAGCATTAGCTGCATGTAACGCTCGGTTCTAGCCCCCCTCGAAAAAAAAATTGCCATTGTGACATCTTGTCAGTGTGATATCACTGATCTAAGCCCATTGGCTCGTTGTGGCAAGCCCAGCAGCTCATGTTGCAGGCCCATTAACTTCTGTAGCACGCCCACGATATGCCGTAGCCTGCGGTAGTACAGTAGTGCTAAGGTGCTAATGTTTTTGCTCCCCGGCCCTCAGAGCCAAAGTGGCTGCATTCCCAATATGGTAAAAGGGGCGTGACATTTCCAAGAACCGTGCTGAGCGACTGACCAATTACGGCAGAGCCGACAGGCCGTCCAATCAGATCAGACTTGGCACACGTGGGGACTCTGAACGTGGGCACTTCAGAGCCTTACAGAGAGAGAGTCAGAAGAGAGCCGGTGCATGGAGCGGCAGTTCATGAAAACATACACTTTTTTTAAACTTTAGTTATTGTGAACATACTTTAGTAGGTACATAGATTAAATATATGAACCCCAAAAAGGGCATAATATGGGCTCTTTAAGTATGATCCAAGCGTCGCTGGGCTGTCGACATGTGCAGAGGCTATGGGCCCCATTGCAGCGGCTCTGGGTTCGAATCCGACCTCGGCCCTTTGCTGCTCTCCTCCAGCTGTCCTGTTCAATAAAAGCAAAAAGGCCCAAACAAAAACTCCTGGGAAGTCTGCTCTCGTTTATCCTCGCTCCTCACTGTAGACATAAGTGACTTGAGATTTCCTTCAACATGGCAGCCCAGAACGACTTCCAGTTTAACTGAGAAGTGAAGAAATGAAAAGAGACATGAGAAGCACCCATTGGTTTACCTCGTCCCAGCGGTCCCATCGAAAGTTCTTCAAAGTATGAGTCTTTTGAGTCAGCCTCTGCCTGCTCCTCTGGGTTTGTTTGCCTGTGTGATTGGACCTTTTGTGTACTGAACCGGACTGAAGATAAACCTGCCTGATTTGTCCCTTTTCCCCTGTGGACTTTTCTTTTGTCCTGATTGTTGATGTTTATTTCATTAATCCTGCCTTTGCTTTGTCTGTTTAAGCACATTGTTAACCTCTGTTTTTAAAGGTGCGATATGAATGAGTTATTATCATTATTATTATAAAACCGTTCAATATGAAAACTGATCTTGTCTTTACACTTTTCCAGTTCAGTGCCACACAAAAAGTCAGTCTTGGTCCTTCTTTCTGTTGAAGTCATACAGTATGTATTTCATACTGAAGGAGTTTTAAGCAGATGACTTCACATAAAAACAGTTTTCAAACAACGGGCTGAAAACGCTCAAATTTGCGTAAAATCGGCTATATGACCGATGTGTTCAGGCCTCATTCTGCAGTATGCTAGTAAATGGATTTGAGCTTGTATAGCGCTTTGCTAATCTACTCAAAGTGCTTTTGGCAGACTGATGGTAGAGTCTGGTGTGTAAAGTGACAAGCACAATCCATTCAAACACATTAACACGCCGCCAACGAAGCAGCAGGAGTAATTTGGGGTTAAGTGTCCGACGTTTCCTGTGCCCAAGTTCACACAGCTGGGGATCGAAGCCCCGATTTTCCGGTTGAGAAACTACCACCTCTTCCACTGAGCCACAGCCTCCCCTACTCTGTGACTCTGTCCGTCTGCTTATTATTGAACAGGTATTATACAGTAAGTTTAGCAAAGCTCTTAATAAACTGCTCACTGCCATGACAACAAAGATTGTGTTAGACTGAGTTGAATGCTCAGTTTTTCTGGGTCATTCTCCTCAAGCAACACATTTTACATCCCACAGTCATCTCAGCTGATGATGTAACTAATATAGTAGCTTTATATTTTATATATTCTGCATCTCCAAACTCTGCACGAGGGTCTCCGGGACATCGTCATCACTGGTTAGTGAAACAGATGTTTATTTCCAGAGTAAATTATGTTTCATATCATGATGCATAATGGCATTAATTACACATTAAATGATTCAAAGAGATCCTCTAATGACAAGCATCTCATGTCTGAGTCTCAGCTTGTTGTGCATCCTACGCATATATCCTACAGCAATGCTGATTGTATCATAGCTAAGCTGACTTTTTCAACTTTCTGGCAACTCGGCTTCAGATAGAGAGTACATTTGCATTAATTAGAAAGGCTCTTTGAGAAGCAAGAATATGCTGCAGGATGAATATATTAAAGGGAGTTTTGAGACACGCTATAAATACTAAACAACAGTGTTATTCAGAACCTCGGGTATGTATAGATGAGTGGAAAGCGCTGCTTCAGATGTGGAGAGTCGCAGCCATTATGTGCTTGTGTCTGAAAAATGGTTGGTTCAAATGATACAAACAAATGCTGCTTTTCAAAGTGTACACTTGTACGTACCTGTTAGAGCTTCAGGTCCCTCTGTGGAGTCTGCTCTGTGGTGGTTTTAGAGACGTAAATTAGGTCCGTGCATCACAGCTCTTCGAGAGCTGTACGGCAGAGTACCTCGCAGACACAAGTGGTCCAAAGGATCAGCCAGATGAAGCACATAATTACACTCTTAGCGTCATCCAGTGCTAGTTATGTATGGACTCAGTGGTCTCTCTCAGTGTTCAGGCTTTTCACACAGTACAAGCATCAACGCATGAAATGTGAACAAAATCTGAACAGTGTTTACTTCAGATAATGTTTTTACCACGTGTCAGTCTCAAATCTTACCATGTAAATGTTTCTAATTTCAAGTCACAATTATCTAATTTCACTAATTATGAGTCCATATTCACCTGAAAAGTCAAGATAAACATCTTAGTACTAGACCCCGACCGATAAATCTGCCAGCTGATAATATCGGCCAATATTAGCATACCAAGTGACTATCAGTATCAGCTACTTCTATCGCAGATATGTGCCGATATTACTAGATTTATTCACCGTTAAAATATGCTTTTGTTTGAGTTTCATTGTATTACACTAGCAGTTCTCTTTCACCAACAGAGGGCGCTATACAGATTACAACAAGCATCATCACTCTCCAGAGTGTCAAGCGGTGATATCAGTTACTTTCCAGTTGAGGGACCATCGTGTCTTCATTTTTCCATGAGTGTTTGATAACTTAATTAAAGGGATCAATCCATTGATTTGTATATCTATATCTATCTTTATGTACAGATCGAGATAGTATCAGATTTTTTCGGGTCGGGCCCTAATTGATACAATATTTTGAAACTGTATTCTTGTCAAATATGTATTACAGCGATGTCATTTATGGACATGCTGCAGCCTTTGGACACGGTCTACTCTGCCCTCCGATTTATAACTGGTAAGCCTGTAACTGTTTTTGTATTCGTCTCAAACCGTGACTTTGGTGCATGCAGTCTCATGATAAATACGTCTAAGTGGAGATAAAAGGCAGTCATAGTGGGTTGGAAAGCAGAGAGGGTAGAAGACTATCAAAGCTTTTACTTTTTTCTTTTACTTATTCAATGACTAAAGGTTTGAGAAAACAAGGTCTGTGTTGCTTTAACTTGGTCCTGAATTTATGACAGCCATCTGACTTTATGTTTGTGTTTGCTGTCGTCGCAAGTTAATCTTTGGAAGATCAGATAGCCACGCCTTTCTGACTTTGGTGAGAAGGGGGGTAACCAGGCCCAAGGTTTGTCTGATCATCTTATAGTGTGAACCCTGCTTCAGCCTTCCATTTGTTTGGTGTGCTGCACTCATCACAAACAAAGATTGTAACATTTGAAGCTGTCCCTCCTATAGCTCTGTGTACAATGACACAAATCCATAGGTCGTACTGATAAATCACAAGTCATTTTGTGTACCTCCAAGCTAATCTCTTGAATGATCAATTTTTTTGCAGGCAGCCCCATGTAAGATAAAACCCAACATTGACGCTGATTAAAAAGAGACCGAATCCATGTGTTTTCAGCAGCTGGAGGCTAGACAGACACTTGTGGAGTCAATGATGTGAGGGTTATGGGATAATAATGATATAAGTGAGATGATAATGATGGCTATTATGGTCATATAGCAGCACTTTAGCAAAATAGCTTGTTGGATTAAACTGTATCTAAACGACAGCTCCTCTGGAGATCATGATATAAGACTCATGGTGACGTGTCATTAAAAAAAATGGCCGAATCATTACCGTTTGTCAATTTATGCCCAGTGACCGCCTGCTTTGTGGGGCATCAGTTCTTATATCCTCGTTGAAGCAGTGTGTACTGTCCGTTAAAGGATTTTATGACCCAGCATTTTCTTCCCTCAAGCCGACATCAGCAAAATAAAATCATCTGTGACTTATTTCAACATGCTCCCTCTGCAAATGTCAATTTCTCACCATCACTTTTCCTCAGGCATGTCATGCAGTGTTATGACTGAGAATTAAATCTAGCTTTATGATAATTGTATAGCCACATGTCATAAAAAAAATAGAAAATTTTCTTCCCACTGGTAAAATAAACCTTTTAATGAAATATGACGTCTGCAAACCGAGCAATGCATCATCATGCACTTTATCGCTGAGGAGGTTCTGAAATGCGAAAGCAGCTCAGCCGTAAATTCTTAAGCTGACTTTTTTTCAAACGTATTAACGCAAAATGTGTCAGAGGCACATCAACGTGCTACTTTAACCACGAGCGTTGGATGAGTCAGTAGAGGTCACCCGACAGATACAATCCACCTGAGACAGACAGCTGTGTCGCTGCTGGCACGCTTTCCTTCTGCACGGCGGCACAAACAGCAGCATATGAAAAGAAAAGCCTCGCTTCAATTATGCATGCGTTCAAATGAGGAGCTTGCAGTGTTGGCTCCTTTGCTTGCATATGCACAGACGGCAAACTGGATGCCTACACCATGCTGGTCTGATTTCTGCTTTCATGTCACGTCACGCTGATGTAATGAAGCAAAAACATCTCAGCACGAAGGCTGCAGGTTCAATAGAATGGGATCTTAAAACAACATCGAGAATAGAAATTATGGTCATGAACTTAAATATTCAGCCTTAAACTGTCTCTAAAATGCCCTGTATGCAGTTCTCCTGCCTCATGTTTGCATGTAAGCGTGCACATTAACCAGAAACTCTGAACAGAACAGCTGTTGGCAGCCTGGTGTGCGTGCAGCAGCTTTCACTCCATTCTGTATCCTCTGCATGCCATGCACACATCTCTGATTTTTAGAAACACACACACACACACACACACACACACACACACACACACACACACACACACACACACACACACATTTATAATGAAGAGAGACAGCTCCACCCAACCAGGGTCGCTGTAGATATCTTTAGAGGAAAGATGGCGGTATGTCCTAGCAAGAGTACAATTCAAGGAGAACCAACAGACTCTCCGAACCTTAGAAAAGATTTTCTTTGGTCTAAACCAGTGGTTCTCAAACTTTTTAGACAGCTACCACCTCCGAAAATATTTGGCTTTCCAAGTACCACCATTATGGTAGACGTTAAAATACACTGTAGGCTTTATTTCTACACATTTTACGCAGGAGACAAATATATTCATAAAAATAATATTATTTATTATTGACTGTTGGCAGCCACACTATAGGCCTACTAAGGGCTAGCGATAATTTTCCATTTATTCATAAAATTGCTGCGTGCCTGAGAGAGCGAGAGGGAGCGGGGGAGAGAGAGAGAGAGTGCAGGCGCGCGCTCCGCAGGCTCCGTGCAACCAGAGCTGCTGAATTATAAATCTCTGCGTTCAACATAGCAAAACTGCCTTATTTTAAAAAAAATCCTCTCGACTCCTACGGAGTGTTAAGACAGCAAAAGAGAGCAGAATCACATCAGCTTCAGAGCAAAAGAGAGAGAGAGAGAGAGGGAGGGGGAGCGATAAGTCCCGCTGTCTGTACATGCATCAAAACTGAAGCTTTTCCTGGTTCCGTTTTAAAAATGTAAATGTACAGCTGCTTGCTGCCGATTCTGTGCTGAACTCCAGTAAACAAATAAACAACAATATCTGTGACCAGATATTCTGTTAATGTAGACCTACATGAACAGAATATCTGTTAATGTAGGTCTACAGCTGCTTGCTGTTGTTTCAGGACTGAACTATAACGGAATATCAATTGGAACTTTTCAAAACGAGAGGCGTACTCCTGTTGTTGTTTATGTCTGTGTGTGAGCATAAAGTGAGCAGATTAAAGTTGTTTGTTGCAAAAACTAGATTAATTTAGAGGGAAAAACACATTTGATATAAATACAACCCAATAGACAGATAAGATAAGAGTATGACCAAAAAAAAACATTGTCGTTTTATGCTGAACGTTTTTTTTTTTTTTTATGTTGTTGAGATTTCTTTGCGTACCACCACAGGGAGCCCGCGTACCATAGTTTGAGAACCACTGGTCTAAGATACTTCAAATGAAAAAAAAAACAACTTTGGGCTGCATATCTGATGGTAGATCACTCGTAAAAGTGGCTGCATTGGGTGGGATAACTGAGGGAGGAGAGGAGGCGACTCTCAGTTAGCAGAACAGTTAGCCCCATATAGATGCTTCAGTCCTCAACGCATTGACTCCCAGCGTCAGTCCTGTGATGCATCTCTACCTTAAGGGCCCTGACACACCAAGCAGACTGCAAAGAATTAGTGGCGATGAAGGCCGCCTGTGGCGTCGGCGCACAACGCCTTTTGTCTTGGCCAAAAAGTTGCACTTGAACACACCGCAAAGACAGCTGACCACCACTTACGTTCTGCTCATGTGTTAGAGGCAATAACTCTCCATGCCAGCAGGCGGTGGTAGTCTGCAATCGTCATTCCAAAAAGGGGAAACCGGAAAAGGACAAGGAAGAATGCGGATAAATAAACCGTTGTTGTGATACGAGAAGACAATTCTCACCGCTGTCGCGCAACACTCATAACATAGGAACTTCTAATGGAGAATAATGTCTGATAAAAAGTTGAAAATGGCACTGTCGTTGTCAGCCCTTGGCCAGCCAATCAGAGAGATTCCTACCCCCAACCGTGCCGGCAACGGCTCACGGCGATTCAACATGTGGAATTGTACAAAGACCAACCTGGGCCGACGGGTAGCGACAGAGCTGGACACACCGCAAAAACTGACCGGCCGCCTCTTTGGTGTGTCAGGGCCTTAACTCTCCTCTCCAAATGTCCTGTCTCTCTTCAGCTGTCCATAGAAAAATAGGCCAAGACAGTATTTTGTAAATATTACTCATTTAGTCCCCAACATTTGTAAAATATAGTGCCCAGTGCTGTTTACGTTTTGAAATAAAGACGTGAGAAAATAATCCCGAGGTCATGTCTCGTATGAACACACAGTGTCTCTCACTTCTTTATTTGGGGATTTTTTTCAGACACTTGACGTTAAAGTCACTCATGCTTGGAGACATAGTGTGGGACTATGAAGTGAGAGTGTTTTGACAGGCTCATAATATATCTCTCTGTAGTGCTTGGCAGGAGAGATCAACAATAAACATGCCTCGGTGCCTGATGTAAGCTATTTTACAGCTCTTGATTTTGCTAATACATTTTGGGAGCAGAGACGCTGCCTGCATGATGTTCAACACTCTGCTGTCTGTAAAGTGCAAATTAAACTTTGTTAACAGACCTTGTTCTGCCCTGTGTTTTCACCTTCAGTGAAGGGTGTGTGTGTGTGTGTGTGTGTGTGTGTGTGTGTGTGTGTGTGTGTGTGTGTGTTTGTGTGTTTGTGTGTGGGTGTGTGTGTTTGTATTGGACGAAAACCTATTGTACAGCTGATTGTGTAGTGGCTATGTGTACCTGTGTAATACAACTCAATGGTACAGTGATTGATAGAAACAGGTCATACCTACACATTCAACCACTGATGGTAGAGACTGCTTTGTAAAGTCAGAACTAACTAATCTCATTCATACACATCCTTCATACAGCAGGAGCACTTTTAGGTTAAATGTTTTGCCCACGGACACATCGGACATGTGTCTGCAGGAGCTGGGGATCACTTCATCCATTAATATTTACAGTCTGGTCGTAACAATAAGGGGGTTATGGCCTTTTTTTGAAAGTGAAGACAGAGCTACAGGGAATATGGGGGTAGAGATAAAGACAGAGAGAGAGTGGGGGGTAAGTTGCACCAAACAGCATCAGGATCGGGAGTCAAACCTGCAACCAGTGCAATGAGGACTTCATCCTTTGTACAACGGGCGCCCGCTCCACGAGGAGAACTAAACCGATACCCCTAAACACAAAATGATCTTCCTTAAAAATTACACAGCTGACTTTTCAGAGCGTCTTCTTGCATCACCAAACACTAAACAAGATGTTTTCAGGGCACCTAGGTAGAGACTTGTGAATCATGGAGTAGATGTTTTGTAAATCCTCACCTGATTTATGGTTTTAATGAGTATGACAGGTTTGCATTATGTTGTGTGTCTGAAATACTTTCACATGCAAACTCCATAACAGCCAGATTGCATGCTAATGCAGAGTGTGTGAAAGTGTGTGTGTGTGTGTGTGTGTGTGTGTGTGTGTGTGTGTGTGCGCAATGTTTAGGTCTCACCTCCAATAAAGCATGTGATGTTGCCTTCAGCTTTCAACTTGCAGATTAACACGACCCAAGGGGGAAAGGGAGAGGGAGGGGGGAACAGAGACCCCAGACTGTGGTGCCATAAATCTGCTAAGTGCCCTTTTCTCTCCGGCAATAAAAGAGTTGATTTATTCTGACATAATTACAAACATTTTAAACTAGTTGAAGAAGCGGAAGAATGTGAAATCTTGCAGGAAACCGTTGACCCACACTCAGTCTCAGTTCATCTGCTCTTATCGTGCTCAGAGGACATCAGAGGAAAATGAAACAGTCTGCAGTTGTTACCTGTCGGCCTACAGGTAATAACTCTCAAGTCTACTATAGAACATAAACACGTGTACGTGCTTTTTTAAGCTTTTACATAAAGCACCTGTTCTCTGCTGTAGGTAATTGACAAACTTCATGTCCTCATTTTGAGAGAAACTTTAAACCTCAGCTCTCTCTCACGCACTCCTTGATTGTCTCCCTGTTACATTTATATCTGAATTCAAGGTTTGACTGATTACTTTTAAGTATATGTTGTCATGCCTTAAAGCTAAATAACAGATATGGGTCTCCTCCCCTCTTCCCTGTTTATCCTTGTATGTGTGTGTGTGTGTGTGTGTGTGTGAGTGTGTGTGTGTGTCCTGTCTCTCTGGAGGAAGTGGTTTGTGCAATCAAGCGACTGGCTGGATCACACACCTGCAACTCATCAGCTCATCTGCTTCAGTATAAAGACCCTGGTGTCTGGACTCAGTGGTGGTGTTTATCAGTCTCTCTGAAGTATTAAGTCAGAGAGGTTTTTCCCTCACACATTCACATTTGTCTCCACCTTCAAACAACGAAATTCTGAAGATCACCAAGTCAACCTACTGAACAAAATCTGTGTCAACATTATGAGATTCCTTCACTCCGCTCTAACCAGCCAGCTCTCTGCCCTAAAATAAATCTCCTTCGAAGTGTCCAATTGCATCTGTGTCAGCTTCTGGGTTCCTGTCTTACAACAAGCCTTAACAATATGTTTACACCATAGCATTTGCCTTCCACTTCGCATATAACATCCAACCATCAAAGCACCATTGATTTTCATACATGCACCTTGACACTAGGGTAAGCAGTTTTTTTTCGATGCTACTCTTTTGTTACATGTATTCTTACTTTCATCAAAGCCTGGCAGCAACCCATTTATGTCATGCTGTAACAGATATAATACAGAAATCTGCTGTCCTTAGTTGTGTCAGACCTTTAATTAGTCTGTCCAAAAGATAAACGTGTGCACTCATTGCACATCAGCTGAGTCCTCCAAAAGCTGAAGCTAGCTTAAGCGGGGTACATACTACAAGATAATCGAACAATTTTGGGCTTGATTCCCCCCTTCTGACCAAAGTCAGCAAAGGCCCGACTATCTGATGGATCCAAAGACTATCTTGCCAGATTCTCCTGTGGTGTGAGGTGTGTTAAGAGTGATTTTA
Source organism: Labrus bergylta (assembly GCF_963930695.1). Taxonomy (NCBI): domain Eukaryota; kingdom Metazoa; phylum Chordata; class Actinopteri; order Labriformes; family Labridae; genus Labrus; species Labrus bergylta. Next base: position 24,229,304 of record NC_089209.1, on the reverse strand, counting down.
GCCTCCCCAAGACGATCAGCGCCGCCCCGATTTGAAATGGTAAATATTAAATGTGTTTAATATTTCCAATCACAAATCCTGTTGTGTGGGGAGAACACCGAGAAAAGTAAAGCAAGGACTCTGTGAATTGTCAAGTGGAACGGAACAATAGCCAATAGGGAAGCAAGCTGACTGAAGCAGGAAGCGCATCAAACATTACTATGACGACCACTACAAACGGGAAGTATAAAGTTAGATTGATGTCATAAATTCAGCACCAACCTTTTTGATTTGTGGCAACAACAAAAGTTTGTATACAACATGTGATGTAAAACAAACCACAATCCTAATGACAGAAAGTTTACCGTAATGGATGTACCAGCTAGCAGCTAGCTACATTTAGCTTGCCCGTCATGTTTGTTTACGCTTAAATCGCGTATGACCAAGCAAGATTACACGTTGTGATAGTCGAGTGTGTTGTCATCATGTGTGGGGTCTTCCACATTTTTTAAATTGTTGAAGATTTAAAAAAAATATTTTAGTGTGTGCCAGGCCTTAGGCCAACGTTTGGACTTTACAACACAGAACTGCTTTTGCACAATAACATGTTCTTTTGTGTGGTATTTATTTAACTGTGATGGACCATAGACTGTAAATATTACTGGACGAACCCTGACCCGTCTGTGACATAGGCAGAAAATGAGTCCAATCGACGGCCACGTCCATATTGGATTTGCAGTTTCAACCTAACTTCAGCAGTAAGGCGGGACCGGCGGGACTTAACTCCGCCCATTCAGCTCGACGTTAGCAGTCCTCTTCACAGCATAGCTAACAGCTAGGCTGCTATCATCAACTATTCCTGCTCATCCTGAGAAAACTCTACAAACAGTAAGTTAACATTTAACTTTTCTACAACACAGTTAAAACTAATTCTATTCAATCCAGATATTTTATTAAAGTCTTAAAACTACACTTTTTTAAATATACAATCATGGTTATTAGTTATTTGTCAGAGCAGTTAGACTTTGTCAGTGTTAGCAGAGCAATACATTAACAAAGTTTTATCCATAAACTGTAAATAAATATGAGACATCCAGAAGAAATCAATATTACAAAGCATACAGTTCATGTTACTGTTCTGACAAAAAGAGGAATGTCTGTGTTTTATATTTACTGATGTCAACAGCGATGAGGTGAACATGACAACTGAAAAATAATGATTTAGTATTTATTATAAGACATTTGTTTTCTATTGAACCCTGTGAAGTCATGGAGTCTGTGGACAGTGTCAGCTTCACACCAAAAACTTTAAGTATTAGAAAAAATAGTGTTTAAGACTGGCATCTATTATGATGAGTTGCAGCTACCTTGTTCAGTATTATTCCTGCAGATGTGGCTAATAACAAAAACACCCTGAGCTGTCACATGTAGTTAACTGTACATTTTGTCTTGTCTGAGGCATTAATTGAACACCTTTGTATTTCTCCTATAGACACAGTGTGGATTATTGGTGACTGGTCCGTCGAGGTGCCCAGAGAGCTGCAGAGACAGAGGAAGAAACCTGAGCCTCAACAACATCTGCATTTGTTGGTTCTTCTGAGGTGGAACAGCTGAACAGCTGAAGCATGAATACAGTCTTGATCCTCCTTCTTCTGAAGCTTGTGGAGCTCCTTCATGTACTGCTGTCCTATCTGCTGGCCATCTTCTCTTAGCAGAACTTCGACTGTTGAAAAGTCATTCAGAAGAAGCTCGAGCATGTGACATGGATCCAGGAGAACATGGACTTTTAGTGAGGGGTCTTCAGGATGACAAAGAAAGAGAGAAAATATCAGTTATTCATTAAATCATTTTGTTTGTTCTCATCTATTTTTCTGTATTCATCTGTGTGTAAGAGCACATTTATAAATTCAACAGTGTACTACCCAGACAACAAAGGTACAGTATTCAGATAATCAACATCTATTCAAAGTTAAGAAGATAAACCTTATTGTAATCATGCTGTTTTCAGCTCTCTCACTCACACAATTATATTCCACATCAAATTGTCTCAGATTTTGTGTGAGGAAAAATTAAGCAGTTTATTGTGGATAGTACTTCATCTTAACATGAAACAAATATAATCTGAATTATTTAAATCATTAACAGGTCCCAACTCTCTGTGCTTTAGTACAGAACATACAGTAACTCATTTATTATTTGAGTTACTGTATTCTTCAAACTATTTCTTATACTTTATATCTATGTGCTTTATATCTTATTTTCATTCCATATGTTATTTAGATTTTATATTTCTACTGCTATATTCTGTGTATGAGTTCAGTGAAAATTAATATGGTTATTAATATAGTTCTTAATGGTTACAGATGCTCTTACAAAGTGTATTTTTTTTAAATTTGTTAACAGTTTGCTCAAATCTTAAGACACTACATCAACCATGTAACTTTAATGTCATCCTCTATAACCTACACAGCACATTAGGTTCAGTTCAGTTTATGTTACTGACGGATAATTACTACACAAAGTTTGTTTTTAATGTCCACATTTACGTATCGTGGAGTATAACATTCCTCATAACGTCAGATAACCACCGAGGTGAACCTTTAGCTTCTAACATCACACAAACTCATTTTCAACATCTTAACAACAAACATTTCTAAACCATTGACCGTAAATAATGAGCTACACAGTTAGCCGACTGGTTTAGAAGCTAACTCTAAACAAGCTAGGTCTGTAAATATAAATACCGACACATGAGTAAGCAGTAAATATAACACTACTATATCACTTACTGAAGAAAACTGAAGCATCAACTTGTTGGATGGTCTGTTAACCGCACAGCAAGCCGTGTATGTTGTCAGATATGTGTTAAACAAACTCTCCAAACGAAGTAAAAAAGAGGAGAAATCAGACGGATCAAGCTGTTAGCCTCCTGACCTGCTGACCTGACAGACAGATGCAGCGTGCAGAGCTGTCAATCAAATCTGACACAACCAAATATGGGCATAGTTGTTTTCCTTAATAGAATAAAATCCGACGAGTTATAAAAAAATTCACCCCCCCCCCCCCCCACAGTGTGAGGAGAAGGGGCCGTCAACTTCTCAGATATATCTCGTTTTTTGAACCAGGCTGTAAACATGTTGATTCCTGTGGTAAAAACGGGCTTTTTTGGCTGTGGGCTTATGGCACTTCCGGCGCTTCTGCAGCCAGCCTCAAGTGGAACCTCGAGGAACTGCAGTTTTTTGTACTTCCGCATAGGCTTCATTTTTCGAGACCGGAGGTTGCCCCTTGTGATGGACACAATGATGGTTGCAGCTTGCTTTCCCATCACGCCTCCACCAAGGAGAACTCTCCTAAAGATGTATCTATGGATGCTGTTTGTTCCAATCCTCTTCAGAGACATATGGTGATTTGTGTCAATGGGTTTCAAAAGACTGTAGAGGGTTGGAATGTAAATGCTTGAACGATAATAGATACAAAGCTAACATTTACTAGAGCTAGTCATTCTTTATCATCTCCATCTCTAAATAAACTTTCTCACACTGTTAAACCAGCTGCTTTGTCTCAGAGGTCTGTCTGTGGTTTGATGCGTCCACGACAGAGAAAGGTGAAACTACTTCAAATTCAACATACAAGTGGAGCCCTTGACATTTTGATATTTATTCCGATATGTTCCTGTCTTGTCATTTTGGGAAAAATTGTGTGTGTTTGCCTCTGAGCAACGCTAAAAGCGTGTTGTTAACACTGTTTGTGTTCTCATTCAGGGAGGTAGACTAATGTTTTTTCCCTCTCTCTAACAAAAGGCTGCCGAAGAAAAGTGAATCTAAAATGTCAAAGTCTGAGTTTCACAGAGGGAACCTTTAGAGAATATCTGCTTCCCGATGCATCTAAAACAGGCCAGCATGTCTGCCTGTGTGATTCATGCCTCGACATCTCTGCACAGGTTAGGAGACAGTTTCCTGCTCTCTAAATGTGGATCAGCAAGCTTAAATATTCCTCTGATTGCTTTTATTTGGGGGGAAAAATCAAAGCGGTGCACTTTTTGCTCGCACCTACTTCAATCGTGCCCATCCATTCCCATTTGTGAGGCCCCGTATTATAGGACAAAGCTGCGTGTGACTGCTCCACATGGGTATTTATATACACCAGAGAGAGCTGATGGATGAATTTCAGATGTGCGTCCCCAGAGTCTGAGGGATGTTTCCATTTCTAGACTGGAGGAAAATGTGCGGCCCCTGGGAGTGAAGTTTCCGAGGTGCCCGTGCAGCACTTTCCATTCGATTACCTCACCTCAAACTGCTGCTGTTATTCCAACAGACTGCTGCACACACTCTGCACGTAGCATGAGTGTGTGATAGATAATGTATACAAGTGAATGCATGGTTAACCCTTTTTCGCAAATGGACCTCCTGCAGGCAGCCGTTTGTGGGGGGTCTTTTTTAACCCGTCCTGTTTAAATCCATAAAAAATGCATCATTGTTAATCCATAATTTTTTATGCAAGAGCAAGCGAAGACTTACACCTTTGGCGTCATCACATTGTCGGTTCAAGGATGAGTATGTCATTGCATTATCTTCATGTATGAACATGCAGAGTTAAAATGTAGTTGAAAAGTAAGTGGATATGGTTAATTGTAGTTTGCATGATCTTCTTTAAAGTCCCTGTAAACCAAAATCAGCAATATGTCTCCAAGCACGCTAAATATGTTGCAAGAAGATAGCTTTAAACATGTGCAAAGACTGAGAACTATGTTTGATTGATTTCCGATTTTGACCGTTTTTACGGTTTTCTCAAGGGGCCTATCTACGTAGATCGGCCCTTCATCTCAACGTTCCATGCTAAAAACAATGAGCGCTGTAGCATCTTCTAGCTAGCTGTGCCCTCAGCAGCAAGTGTATCTTCCCTGGATGTCAGTGACAGCTCGGTCTGTTTGTTCAAATTCCCCGGATGAAGAGATGAAGAACAGGTGGATGAACTTTGTGAAGAGGTACCTCGATGGAGAGCTGGTGGTCACTAACATCACCAGTCTCTGCAATGCCCACGTTTTTTGGTTAACCGCCTTTGGTTGTTTAGTGGGGCCGAAACATCTGTCTCCCCACCGACCGTCACCTGCCCGCCTCGGAGACACCTGGCTCCTTCACGGACAGTGGATGCCTGCATGTGAGTGTAAGTTGCACTTTTTTGCTGTATGTTAATAGTTAATCTATATCAAAGTTTTTGTTGGCAAGTGAAATAATATTTGATTGTGATTTTATTGTGTAGCCTAGCATGATTTTTATATATAATGTGGTCAAGTTTATGATTATTAGGTGAAGGGATGCCTCACATTTCTTGGTTGGGAGAGAAAGAGGGAATGTGTGGTGTAAGATTAAAGTTAGCATCCAGCTCTGATCAAATATGATAGAGTACTTTCATCTGTGTGTAAGATAATAATAATCGGTCATATCAACGGGTAACGTTATTTTAGAGGAAGATAAATGACCGCGCTGCAACAGCCGGGTGTTTTTCTAAATCTCCTCTAGTAGCACGGTTATTGTTGATGTTGTAAATGATGTAAATGATTCTGTGTCTAAATAACCAGACAGAGACGGCTTGAAACGGCACGTCTGCGACCGTCACTGTGCCGTTACGCAGTTCTCTGACCGAGTACTGCACGTTATTTTACTGCCGTTTAGAGATTATTATACATGTCAGTATTATCAGTAACAGTATATTTCATTAGCAAGCAAATTAAACTATTATCTGTTTTCACATAGTCTCCTCAAACAACAGGAGAGACGGGGTGCCAGTGAGACAACACATAAAGTCACCAGAGAGGACAGACCTCTCTGTGGGCTAGAGGACAGGGGCCACTCAATTGTCTTGGAGAACACTAGGCAACAGAAAAACTACAGGTATGTTGAGATATAAAGTTCTTATTTGTTCTTTGTGAATGTCTATGACGTTAAGGCAAACTTTCTAGATATGCACTATATGTACATCAAAGAAAACACTGCTTAAATTATATTTAAGTAAGTACAACACAGGAAGAAATTATCTGTAATATCCATCATGTTGAGTCTGTCACAGTAATTTTATGAACACCATGCTGATGTTACTGCTGTGGTAAAAACCTAAAAAAATTGTGACAAAATAAATACAGTATTTTACACATTTTACTGACATACAGTTTACTAATGTTTTCATGCAAAAGAGAAGACCATACGGGCTGTACAAAATCTTGCAACATTGATGGTCAAAGTGCTGTTAAAATAAGATTTATTTTCTAACTTCATAGCTGCAACTCTGTATACAGTGCACACAAACAATTGTATTGTTATTTGCACATGTATTCTCCAGGTTTTCATGCTACAGTAGCCACCAGGAGCGTTGCTGTGGGAAGCACAGCATCCTGAGTTCTTCCGCTCTTCTCGTCTACTCCACTCAAGCGAAAAACTGCACCACCTGACAGCCCACCTACAAAACGCCCTCTCTTGGAGTTTCTGTTACAACAGTTCCAACTTTACAGATCCTGATGACACCACCTACCTCCACAGTATTTCTGAACTTGTTGACACCATCACTGAACAGTTAGTTCACTTTGTTTGTTATAGATATTGAAAAAAAGAACTAATGGGTTAATTTATTCCTCGTCATTTTTTAATTTGCCTGTCATGACTGAAATTTCTCTGCCATGTAATTGAAGTATGAACGTAACATATTAGCACTTTGTGACAACTACTTTGTTGTATTTTATTTTCTTTCTCAACAGAGCACCATCCAAGGCAGTGCAGGACATGCTGAAGTACTTAGTGTATGAGGACTTTTTAAAATCTGCCCCCCCTGCTCAAGACTCTGTGAAGCTGACACGTTTGTTAATGGAACATTCCTCTCTGTAACCCAGAAGTGCCTCTACACGAGTGTCTCTTCCTCAAGACTCCACAGCCCTGATAACACCTGCTGAGAGTGAGAGGAGGGGAGAGGACACAAACTAGAGAACCCAGAACTATGAGGATGGGAGGAAGCCAAGTTAGTAACATACATGTGTGGGAATGGATTTGTACAGAAAGAGAGGGAATGGAGGAACGTTTTAAAAGTTTATTAAATAAATGAAATAACTTTATATAAAACACATGTCCAAACATATCAATACATTAACTTGGAAATAATTTAAATTGGAGGCCTAAAACCGATGTACTCTTCCTCTTCATCAGGGTCCTCCTGGCGGATACGGACAACAACACAGGAAGGTATCACTACCAGGTTGTGCTTTCCCAGGTATCCCCAGCACCATAAAACGAAGGATGCCAGGTATAGTCTTGTTTTCTCATTTTGTCTGTCTTATACAGCACATCATGATCCCTAGAAGATGAAAGATGGATGAACCTGCAGCCTGCCTGAAATCTATTTGGCTGTATGGATTGGCCTGGACATCTGTTTTTTTTCTTTGTTTGCTTACAAAGTTACATTAATTATCCACAACCATACATTTTTAGTTTTGACTAATAATCTAGTTGTTGTGAAGCGTTATCACAAAATGTTAAAGTCATATGATTTTAATACATGATGTGTGGATATTTTCAGGTCTAAGTTAAAGCCTCAGCATCAGCCGGACTTCATTTTTAACATGAGTGGAGCTGTAGCTCAGGATGATGAGATGTCATACTGGGGGGGACGGACCACTTTTTTCTGATTTATTTGGCCTTGGTGGATGACTGCTCTCTACTGAGTATATTCTTTAGTCATTTTTGGATGTTCACTAACTTGTGTTTGTACTGTCTAGAACTTTTGTGAATGTAAAACATTATTTTGGATTATTTACATTTGTCTGTAGGCACCACATGAGTGCAGGCTTTTTATTTATAGCTTAGAGACACTTTACATTCTAACTGGCTGTGCATGGATCTGGCTGTGCATTGATCCTGACAATAACAAAACTGAGTTAAACTAACACTAAACCAACTCTGTATTTCCTAAAACTCTCAGCTTATTTTTAAGAAATGCATTCAATTTGACTAACATAACTGTTATTTTGACATTCCTAAATAAAAATGTTTTTTTCAGACTTGCACAGCTCTCTCCTTCATCTCCAGCGGTCCGTGGTCTGTCTGATAAATGTTCAGAGCATCCTGCAGGGAGTAGGGGTTCAGGCAGACAGGCTCAAGGCCTGGATGAAGAGTCATACAGTGTGGCTCCTCTGGAGGCTCCAGACATTTATTCTGAACCTGTTGGAGTATGTGTTAGAAGGTGTTTCAGTTCTGACGATCCAGTATTAATATTGTGTATTCATACTTTGAATGATCATTTTGTATAGGGAAACTATATACATATATATAAATTGTCTTTACATATGGCGTTAAGCTGCTTGCAGCACACACTTTCCACCTCTGTGGGCATCATCCTGCACTCTCCACAGGTGCACCTGTTCAAATATGGTTTAATTAACAGTGACTATGATATCGTAAATATTATGTGTTAAACTACATTAATCTCAATACTACTGAGTATATCCAGTTGCATAGCTTGTGTGTTGTAATTATGAAAATCACTGGTTCACACATCAAGCATGAGGACCTGCAGGTATGTAGATTAAACTGACAATAGACCTTTCTTTTATTAGCTAGGTGATATTGATAACGGTGGGGTTATTTTACCTTTATTGTGTAAATAAATAAATAAAAACAGGTACAACAGAAGGCTGTAAATGGGGCAATAGTTTTCCCTTATTATTGATCATAAAAATGTTAAACTTGACCAAATAGTAATACAAATCAAAGGCAATTATAGTGTGAGGATGGCTGCCTGGTTCATAAATAAATGCAAAAAGTGGTAAAGTTACATATTATTTTATTGTGGTTAGCTAAGCTTATTTCATTTGGCTAGCTATGCTATTGAGAAACAGGCTTCCATTACACATTGATAGACTAAACCAAGATGATGGAGAAAAAAAAATACCGTTCTGTGACAGACAGGTCTGATAGAGGAGCTGAGGTCTCCATTGTCAGGTCATTTACATTTTTGACAGTTGAGAAGGGAACTTCTCTCCGTGAGGGGGCGTGGCTTCTGCACATTCTATGGACACGCCCACAGCATCCCAGACGAGAGAGAACAGCTACATTTTTCATGATTTTGAAGCTTAATTTTATAAACTTATACGTTTTTTTCGTTGCTGAAATTTGGCCTGGTGGTTAATAACACATTTTTTTTTTTTTGGTTTACAGGGACAAGAGGAAGATGAAATAAAACTAGAAACTACAGCAGTGGTTCCCAACCTGTGGTCCAGGGATGCCAAAGATCTCAGGGGTAGGGAGGCGTTGTTTTCTCTGAGGTTGTCAAAGTTAGATCTGCACATATTAAGTAAAACCATGATAACACTGACTGTGGGTGTTGGCCTATTCTAGGAATTGAATCAATGAAAACTATTCAAACTGATGTTCCTGTAGCTGAAGAGAAGTACTGTCCATGTAATGCTTCTCCATGAGATTTAAACTTCTCCATATATCCACTCATCCAATATCTTCAGTGAATGACCTCATCAGAAGTGTGTCCTGTTGGGCTCTGTGTTTTGTACTACTTTGGGAATCCATCTTTTCATTCATCACTTAATTAAAATCACCTCCTAGGATAGCTATCCCTTTACTCTGTACTGTTAGGTCAATGATCTTCTCATTTTTACCTCCCTCAGGGGGGGGTTTATATATATATATATATATACAGTATATATTAAATAATTTGATATGTTCTCTAGCAATCAAACAGAAAAACATATCTGTCCTCTTTATCACATACTGTATTCTCTTCCTCAAATGGGATATGGTTCCTCATCATAACTATAAATCAGTGAGTATCTTCTTCTTTTCTCCAGTCCTTTGACTGAAAAATCTTTCAAACACAAGGGGAGGAGTCGATCGTCCCATCCATGTAAACACGGTCCTGACAACAACACAGCCAGCGGGACTCGAGCTTCTCACTACACATTTTCTATATCTACACATTTTGTGGATTCATTTAAAAGGTATACAACACCATGATGACAGCTTCGTTGACGAGTGAGGTTTTTGCAGGGCTGTGTGCACGGGATTTGCGGAGTAGAGGAGGAAAGGTGAGGGTGAAAAGTAACAAACACTTAAATCAAGAGTCATTGAACTTTCCACAACTGTGAGTGTCTGCTTCAAACTGACACGAGAGTCTCTTCTGCTGTGGACCGAACCCACCTGAGGGATTTTTGCTGTGTTATCAGTAGGTTAAATGTTAAATGTGTGTTTTTGCATGTGGATACAGCATGAGGACGTGCTTCATAGATATGATATTTGACAACACTCGGAGGAATGACATCACAGTAAGCACAAATGCCAATGCAGCGACTGATGTCAGAGCGGTTAAAAAACATTCACACGACTGAGCTGACTCAACATCTGCACTCAGTTATCTTCTCATTGCGAGGCTGCAAAGTGTGCCGCGGCCCCCTGCTTTAGAGAAGAACCTCAGCGTGCAGCCTAACACTTTCTCCTCCTTCTTCTTCATTTACCCACACATCTTCAGCCGTGATTTATCTCACAATGCCGCACGCTTTAACAGAGAGAAGTGGACCAGAGCTGCTTTATCTGCTGTTCTCAGGGCCGCGCGCTTATTTCACAGCACAAGTCGCTTCGTCCTGCAAGTTTCTGCTGCAGTAATTTCCCAAATGGTCTCGTTTTTAACTATGACTTTCCAAAAATATATTTCATACAAACGCCTCCAGGCTGCAGGAACCACACAGTAAGGCCATTTCCTTGTTTATTGAATTGAATCCCGAGAGGCGCCATAGCTAAAAAAGCCAACGTGTTCTTGGTCTACTGATAAACTATTTACGGTACAATCTAATACCTGAACTTGATGTGTGTATGGCCATGAGGTCCAGTATGCTACCCCTCCTCAACAATAGCTTATTGCTTCATCTGTACACTCTAATGCAAAGAGGATATGAGTGTTGGTAATTAAAGTATGTTCAGTTGAACAGGAAGTGAAGACAACAGAGATCATTAGTCATGAGCTTCATATTCCACTCTGTAAGTGTTTGATGTTTGTGAAATGCTTATAAGCAAAATTATAATTATTCCACAGCGAGCATTTTGTTCCTCTTATGTACAATAACATCCTTTTTTCCACATCTGAGCAAGAACTCGCCGCAGGTTTCTGCAGCAGAATGCATCAAAGTGATATGCTCTCATTATTAACGATAATCTTAGTCTTTATGAATTTACAGGGGGGGAGAAACAACTCCATGACAGCATCCTTTAGTTTGATCCAGCAGGTTCAAACTGGGGCTGGCAGCGATAACGCGTCAAATGCCATGAGATTAAGGTCCATAAATAACGTATTCATTTTTTAAATCGCATTAATCACCGGCTATTTTGTCCCATTCGATGCACCGTTAAGCTGCTGTAGTGTCTTCAATGCTGCTGCAGTGATGGAAAATAACGACACTGCTGCACCTTTCAAACAGACTCTCAGACAGCTCAGCAGAAGTGTCCAAAGTAATATCCACCTTATTACATCAAACACATGTTTTTATCTACTTTTCCATCTGCAGCGAGCTTGATCTTCTGTACTAGAGATAATGTTGTATCTTCCGATCTACCAGTAGTGCCTTTTTTTCTCTCAAGTACCTTAGCTCGAGAACTTACAACAAAGTACAGATACAAAATAAAAGCATGACACACATTGATGCCTTTTATTTTACGGATTGTTCCTTTTAACTTTATTTCTATCTTTTATGGCATTCCTATTCTTCTGTGCTGCAAAAACTTGATGCAAGCACGATCTGTATAAACATGAGCTTTATACAGTGAAGTTAAGAAATAATCTTCAATATCAGACTTTTACTGTTTCAAAAAGTATGACGCAGTATTTATGCCAATGTTGAAGAAAATGTTAAAAATGTAAACGTACAAAGGATAAAGACGTAAGACGTAGCTCAACTATTGCTTGTGTTAATGTTGCTAACTGGACTTTTTACATGCTTACACGTACATACACAGTTACTCTTACACGACACTGATGATCAGAGACGCCTGAATGGAAAACTTTGTCAAATAAAATGGTCATTGAAGATGAATGTTGAGAAAATATTTGCATGTCAAGGACATTGTCTTTGACTTGCAGCTGTAACAGTGCTTTTTTGTGTTTACATGTAAACGGAGAAATCTTTGAAGAACTTAGCGAGTGTGGACGGGATTCTTATTTTAAGCTTAAACTTCTGTTTTCCAAAATATCCACCTACGTGTGGACCAGGCCTTGGTGGGGTGATCTCTGCCTGTTTTTTGACCTTTTTTTTGCCTTCCCCTCTGGATTTGTTCACCGATTGTTTTGCCTCACTGTGTATTTATCCAGAGACATCTTTATATAGAGCACTTTGGTTAAAAGCAACACTTAGGGCAAAGGGCAGCTGGGAGCTTTTCTTAGGTCACAGAAAGTTTACAGAAGGATGTTTTGTTTGGTAGACAACTCGCTTCAATGAAATGGGTTGATGAAGAGACTTGTTGAACTCAGCTGTAGGCACACAGGACGTCTTAGTATCTGTAGTATAAATATAAATCTGTCATAAAAAATAAAACAAGTGATAAAGAAGGATATGTTGGAATATGAGCTTATAGCGTCTGACTTGTCTCCGTTTAATGATGCCGTTTAATTTTCCGTTTCTATTTTGCTGTAATCTCTGATTCTGATAAGTGTATTAATCCAATGACTTGTTTGGTGTCAGAATTAATTTTCCTCTCTCTGTTCGTCTAATCAAATTGTATTAGACAGTTAACGCTTCGTCACAGTCCTGCGTAATCACATTACTGAGCTGGAACTGGCTGCAGCAGGGATAATGTGGACTGCACGGTTAGCAGGACTCTATTGGCTCATGTTGTAAATAAGTTCATCCGTCACAGTGACAGAGCCTTGATTTCTCAATACAGATACTTTAAATGTTCTTTAACCTTTTGATCTTCTGCCTTCGGGGAGGCGTTTTAGGGTGCCTAACTGTAAGAGGAAGAAGTACAAACACTCTTATTCCTCAATCGATATCACTGCTGAACAAACAAGAGAGCGGAGGCAGGTCGCAACCCATCCCACACATTTCCAATCATTACCTGACCTGGGCTGCACATGGACTGTACACACTTTAATGTTTACATACACAGTCTCCTTATATTATTTATATCTCTATGTCCCTCTTGAACTGTGATTTTCAATGTATGCTGTTTTTTCATTCTGTCTTTTGAGTGTGATGTGATAAGTTAATTGGGATGCAAGGATATCTGATGCAAGGCAATTTCAGTGCCAAAGGATAAAAAAGTGTTATCTGATTTTTTTCCACTCATTGCAGAAAACAGAAAACACAGAATCCAACATTTTATTCAGGTTGACGTTCTGACCTGCTCAAGAGAGTTACCAGTTGTTGTTATGACTTTATGTAAATCTCTGCATCCTTTCAAACTTTCATCACAATATAATCGATAATAATAAAGTTAATCAGTTTATTAAGGGTTCTTATAGCGGCAGGAAGCCAGATTTCAGACACTAGTTGGCGTCTATCAGAAAACTCCTGGCTGAGCTGAGTCTGACCTAGCATATAGATATTTGAACATGGCACAGTTAGTAAATCAGACCCATTTCTGAAGGAGGAGAAATACCTCAACAGGAAGTATCTTAAAGACAGAGGCAGTAACGTTTCCCTAAACCATGCCTTCATGTGTGGTGGTGACTATGTCTGCAGAGACTCTGTCCTCTGTCTGGATTTTCATGTGTTGTTTTTTATTTTGGTTGACTCGAGATGTCTTAGGAAGGGAAGTTGGTTTCCCCCAGCCAATGACATTGCGCAGGTGAGTTTATAAGTGGATACAATTCAGTGATTCAAACCAGGAATATGATGGATGTGGAAGTAGCCGCAAAGAAGAGAAAATATAATCATATTGAGACAAAACCTGGAGAGGACGAAGCACGTTCCAACCTTGGGTTGCAGAGTTTCTGTTGCAACAGAAACTCCTTATTGTGGGTGAAAGCCAATGAACAGACAGGTGCCAAGCACCGGTGGTTAGCTTGTGCTAGCGTGCAGTAGGTTGAAGTGTAGGTACAAGAAGTAAGGGTAAACACTACATCTTGCAGTGAGTGTGTGCTTCTGGGGGCAACAAGCCCAGGAGGAGGATCCCAGTTTGAATGTTGGGTTTACAACTGCTACAAACAATAATACTGACTCCACTTTTACAGATTGCAAATAAACCCGTTAAAAGTTTCTTAGTTACAAGCCCTGAATAAACATATTTCTTTTGGTCTGACCACAGCTTTGGGACTGCTGCAGTTACTTCACTAAAACCAGTTTGATATGTGATTTTCATATAATCATTACACCAGGTAACATCTGTGTGATAAATCTAACACACATAGAGGATGGTGAGTGTAGCCATAATATGAATCCTCTGTCTTTACTTTCACCTGAGTTGGGCGATCAGAGAGCTTAGCAGCATCACTTTTCTGTCCACGGGTGATTACCTGAGCAGGCTGACCGGCAGCAGAGTGACAGGGCCCGGCTCTGAGCCGAGAGGAGGAGGAGGGGATCAGGGCTTAGAGGGAGGCTGCAGCGCCTATAGCCTACAGTAATCCTGGATCACAGAGTTAGCTCCGTTAGCTTCTCCCACTCACTGCGGGGATTAGAGACACTGAGCTGACCACTCTGATGAAACACTTGCAATATCTGGGGACCGACAGAGACCTGGCGGGAGGACAGGTTACTCAAAGGGTGAGGGGGTGGGGGATTGGTCTGTATCAGCTGACAGCCCTGATGGAGACGTCCGCTGTGACTTTCCAATGAAACCAGGGATCATGCCAACTTCATTACCATTTTATTTTTCAACATGACCATGCGCTTAAAGAAAACTCCAAAGTAAGATGATACTGCCAGTAATGTCTACAGAGAATTGAAAAAAAATACATGCTGCTTTTACAGATATGAGATTTTAAAATTAGCAAAAATCAGCGAGTAAAAAAAACACTAAATGACTGATTTTATGATCAGTTTAACAGTATATATCTAAAGGGAAACGTTCCTCCTAAACTAAACCTGTATTTTCTTCTGCAGTCTCTTTTTCTTAGTTAAGAAAAATAGACGTCAGCTGTTTCTCTATCAATAGATTTAAATGGTGTAATTTCATTGATTCCATTTTCAATTTTAGAGGAAGCATTTCATATCAAATAATTCTCCCTGTTCAGCACAGAGCAGCATGAGCACATGTCAGTCAGTAGCACTATTAAATGTAGCTCCAGTGAAAGTTCAGTCAGGAAGACATTTTATTCTGCATGCTGGGTTTATCGTTTATTCTCATACTGTGTGACATCACTCCTTCATACATGCTCACTTATTTTCTTGTAATCATCTGCAACTGATCACAACTATCCAATAGCGCTGCTCCGGCCCCTCATTGTTAGCCTATCACATTGCTGCTGTGTTTTTTTAAATATGGCTTTGTCTTACACAGGGTGGCTGTGGCTCAGTTGGTAGAGTTGTCGCCTCTCAAGGGTTCAATCCCCAGCTGGGGAACATGTCCGATGTGTCCTTGGGCAAGACACTTAACCCCAAGTTGCTCCCACTGCTTAATGGTGGCGTATGAATGGGATTAGTTACTTCTGATGGATGATACTACATAGCAATCACTACCATCAGTGCGTGAAAGGGTGGGTGTGACCTGCAGTGTAAAAGCACTTTGAGTAGTTGGAAGACTAGAAAAGCTCAAGTCCATTTACATTCACATCATATTACTGCATGTCGCTATCTGTAAATCTCAGTTACTAACCACCACATCTTCTTCTATCTTCATCTTTTTTCATCTTTTCTAGGAGCTGCTGAGTTCTCTTAGGTTCCTCCGGATTGTTGGTGGACAGCTTGCCTGAACCACCAACCTCCCCCCTGTTGTTCTTCCTGCATCTTATCCCTTCACCCCCTATCCCATTTTCAAGCCCGGCGCAGTTTCAGTAGATGGCTGTTCATCATGAGCCAAGATTTCTGCCTCTTAAAAGGACGTTCGTTCTTGCCACTGTAACTTTTGCTAAATGTTGCTAAGATGGATGATGGATTAACGCTGGGTCTTTGTAATACAGCAATGAGTAAGGTCTTTTACCTGCTTTTTGTAAAGTATCTCCAGATAACACTTACTTGCGACCCTCCATCTCCCCAACACCACTAAGCCTTCTAAGTTTCATCACCTTCTTCATCTCATCAGCCATCAGCCAGTCAACCCCAGTCTTCACAGTTTGGTCGGCCTCTTCTTCCCTTCAGTCTCAGACGACGTCTTCAGCTGTTCCACTCAACCCCATTCTTCAGTAAGCTTTCGTTCCATCAGCCTCAGATGACATCATCAACCAACTTTTCATCAACCCCTGTCTTCAAAGTTCAATCAACTTCTTCATCCCATACGCCCAGACGACATCATCAGCTAACCCCACATCTCCCTGTAGAGTTCAAGAACCAAAGATTCCCTAACAATCGTCCAATATCACATATGTATCACATACTGTCTCTCCTGATAGAAATACTGCTTACTCATGTAAACAACTGAATCTGAAAATAGATGACAGGTACCACTTTGTTGACAAAAAATCAACAAAACCCAAAAGTTCCTCACAAGAGCTCTAACTTTGTCTCCTGGGTAAATGTCCTGTGCATATTTGACCCGCCCATCTCTCCTGATACCACCCCATCAGACTCTCTGGTTTTATGCACAGCACTTTCTCCTAAGGGATCTGATGTTGCATGCACAAAATATGCCTCCAATCAAATAACTCAGTTTGAAATGTTTGCTGGTTGACATAAAAAAAAGTAAGGGAGATTCAAGTTCATGCGCAGGGTCTTATATTTCCATGAATATTTCACAAAGTGTCATGAGACAGAGAGCAACAAACGTGGGTTCATCCTCGCTGATTTTTTTGTAGTTCTTGTATTCAGTGTTCAAACTGGACACATGCAAATGTCTTCTTCATATCGTTATGTGGCAAATAAAGGCACTACATCTCCATGGCTTTTGGACTTAAGTAGATGTTATTCTGACCGTTACAGAGAACAACTGTCCATGATGACCAAAAGCTCACACTTTTAATGACCTCTCTCTCCATGAGGACATCACACACACCGCATGGCCACAGCGCCGAGCAGCGAAGAACGCCGATAACTTCTCAAGGACTCTGTCAGCAGTGCTCCTTCAGCAGTGTGTCAGCCTTAATAAGCCTCCCTGTGCCCACCCTGCCTGAGATGTGAGCAACTGTTGACAGCGTGCAAAGCTGCAGAAAAAGTGTCAGGAAAACAAATTCAATATATGGAGTTATCATTATTCATGAGGGGGAGACAGGGCCTTGGCTCGCTGAGAGCTTATGCAGCACTGAGAGCACGATGTGAGCAGTGCAGCCGCTGCATGATAACTTTGGTCCTGCAGGCCTCACTGCTGAGTGTTCACCAGTGTTGGGCACTTTACTGAACACTAGTGACTAGTTACTAGTCTTCCACACATCTTCTTAGCATTCACGCTGTTTGTGTTTGTTGTTTCCGAAGAGAAAGCACGTGAACACACTGAAGTCAGAAGAACGACTTCCCACCTCAGGAACTGGGACCATCTGAGGAGCACCTGAATGCATCATGAATCCACTAGTGTCGTCCCTCTTGTTGCCAGTTCATTGGGTTTCCTCTTGTGTCACCTCATTCCAGCTGTTTCTATCTGCGTTTCTTATAGTGTTTTTCGTCCTTTGCCTGCATTCTCGTTTTTGTCTTTTACCTGCCCCTTTCGGTTTTATTTGCATCGCTGTTTGCTTACCTGTGTACCGAACTGGGCAAATTTTACATTTTACTGAACTCTGCCTCGCGTGAGTCTGCATGTTTGGATCTGTGTTTCTATCTGGTTCTGTTCATTTTATCATGTTAAAATTGAAAATGGTTTTGAGCTCGTATAATGCTTTTCTAGTTTTCTGGCTCAAAGTGCTTTTTCCACCTCACGTCACACCTACACATTCACACACTGATGGTAGAGGCTGATATGTGAAGTGACCATTATTATTAACTAATCCATTCATACACATTCACACGCCGCAGATGGAGGAGTGTGAGCAACTTGGGGTTAAGTGTCTTGCGCAAGGACACATTGGACATGTACCTGCTGGAGCCGGGGTTCTAACCCCCGACCTTCCGGTTGATAGACGACCGACTCGACCCACTGAGCCACGTCATTACTGTGTTTTATTGCAGTTGACTGCTAATTTATAGACAAAAACAGGTTGTACTTTCTGCAGGCTAATACATACTTGGGTATCAGATTGGTCGATGTAGCGACTCTCTGATGTTTGAATAAAGCACTGTAGGTGGTATCGCAGGCATTTCCAATATTGGTATCAATATCTGCATGGACAACATGAGTTATTGCTCTTTTCATGGTTTGAATATTCATTGACTTTCTGAAGTACAACAAAAAGCACTGGTTAAAAAAAAGTCATCTTCTCAGAGCCTCCGGGCCATCACGGTGTCACGACTTTTGCAAATACACTTGACATTTCCACCGGTGTAATAAAAGTGTGCGAGGGATGAAGAGAACAACTGACATTTATGGTAATAAAGGGAGTGCTGGCCAAAGCTCTGTATGTGTTTGACCTCATCTCGAGGAGGGAGTTGACTATGCATCGCTCTTTGAAGTGTCCAGGTAAATCAAAAGACTCCTGGTGAAATAATAAGACAGAGGTGATGTCAGACGGGGGGGAACAAAAGAATGACATTCTGCCGCTCACAAACAAAAAGAGACATTTGTAATCCCTTCTATCACAGACAGGATGAAAAAAAAAAAGTATATCAGGGAGCACGCATGACCTGCTTCACAAGGTAGCAGGGGGCTTACAGCGTGTCCTTCAGGACTTCAAGGAACAACACAGCAAAGAGCTCATTTCAGCCCCTCTCCTGTGACGACACCCTGCATCCTGATACAGCTTCAAACTGAAGGAGACACCGTGCTATCATGACGTTCTGACCTCTGTGTAAGTCAGACCTTCATATGAACCAACTTGCAAACAACATATCAACTGTTGAGGAGCAGACTGGGATAATAAGTCAGGCCGGGAGTTTGACTCCATCCCAGGCCACCCTGTACACATGAACAACTTATTGCATTATGTGCAGAATCCAAAGAGCAAGAACCTGCAGTTATAAGATAATAGTATAATGTGTCAGAACTGCATTATAAGGCAGACACATCTGGCTGTAGATGTTCTTCCTGATGTATTTGTGGATGATATTTGACAAACATTCGCTGTTCTGAGTTGTTATTTGTGTCTTTTAACGTCTAATGTATTTTGTATTTGACTGCCTGGCTGCTCGTTGTCCGTGTGAAACTCTGTTAATGTGTTGCTGCCTGTCTTGGCCAGGACACTCTTAAAAAAACTAGATTTTTAATCTCAATGAGTTTCTTTCCTGGTTAAATAAATATAATTTTGTAGAGCTGCAGAGATTCTCTGGCCTACAAATGTTGTTCTCCAGATGTAATAAAACACGTTGTTTGGTTGTTCACGTCACAGCATCGTGTTTGTACTTGTTTTATAGTGAACAGTAAAAACTGAAATTTTAATGCAAAATGTAATCATGTAATAGTGAATTATATCACAGCACAATAAAAGCAGAGTGGGATTTTTCCAGCACAACTTCACCAACATGAAGAGTGAAAGGCTAAAAGAGGTCAAAAAGCTCCAGCAACACTTAGTAAATGTTAATGATGATCATGTTAGTGTTTCAGGTTCTAATATTGTGCATCATTGTCTGAAAATGTATTCACTGTTTTATCATGAATTTTGTATATTATTGTGGTTACTTCCATTGTTATACCATACCTGCAGATGGTGCTATCTTTTACATAGATCTCTGCAACTTTGTGGTAAAGCCACTGTGGTTCATTAATTAGCTGTTTGCTACAACATGAATGCACTTAAATTAGCAAATGCTATTTTTGACTTGTTGAAACACAGTACCTTAGACATTTATGATAGCTCTGTTGTTCTCATTATTGTGATGACTTCATTCCTCCGGAGAGGGACATTCTCACTGCTTAGCAGCAGTTTTGTAACATTGCTATTAGCTTGGCTACTTAGCTAGCCATGCTGGGTCTGTGCAGACTAATCTGGTCCCTTACTGACAAACGTGGCACTTATTTTGAAGCTTTTCGCTGCAATCTTCACCTGGCGGTAATGTTATCAATTTCAGTTGAGAAGCAGCAGGTAGTTGGGTGAGGGTTAGGGTTATGTGCCTCGCCAGGGACGATGACGTCATTTTTTGGTAATGATAAAGGTGGTATTTTGCGTAATATGTGACCTTTAAGGCAGTCCACTTGACAAATTAAAAGAAAAAATCCTCCTTGATAGTAAAAGATGTTTGAAACACCTCTCTAAACAGTTACCTCCGTTATTTAAAAGTATTTATGCTTAAAGACACAGTATGTAGATTCCACCACCAGGGGGCTCTCAATCAATCATCAATCATCTCTCAATGCTACAATAGCAAGAGAAACCATCGAGACTGGCAAGGAATCATGGGAGTTCTCTCTGCTAACCACACTGGTAAAACCAAATTCTGCGTTGACCGTATTGAAGAAGAACGGGGGAAACCGACATGAAGAAGAGAATATGTTTACTGACAATGTATCCAAGTATGATTAACATGACGTTTTTATCCCAGCAGCACATACAGCAACAGTACGGCAGCTTTCAGTAGCAGCTCACGCTTCCTTGTGTAGCGGTCTTTGACGTAACATCCGGTGTTTCCACGGCAACCATAAACATGGCAGCCTCCACAACAATATAAGTCCCGTTACCACTATAAAATTACAGATTTCTCTGGCTTTGATAACTGTTGGAAATATTTGAGGTAATGTAAGAACGCAACAAAAAAAATATTTATAACATGGGTTTAGTCCTTTTTTTTAAATTAATTTTGACATTTGAATGTAAACATTGGGATAAAATTCTACATATTGTACGTTTTAACTGAACTAGTCACAGTCAATATTTTGTACTAATTTGTTAAGAATGCCATAATACTGAGAAAATGAAGATATAGTTTATCTAGCTCCCTCTGTCACATACCTCAGAAACTAAACTTTTTCAGGTCTGCTTATATATTTGAGGATATTGTCCGTGGACAATGTTTAGTTGTGCCAACATTTGCTCTCACTGAATTGATGCTTCTTTGTTGTCTCAGTAAAGTCTGAGAGGACCAGAGGAGAGCGATTGATCTGCAGAGAAGAATCATCAAGTAAGAATGGGGAACCTGTCTGCTGCAGAGAAATGAAAGCTTTTGTTACAGAGGGTTCAAAATGACTAAAAATAGATTATGTTCCTTTTTGCAATCAGCGGCATTCACTTTCTTTTCTACCCATTCAAAAGACCTGTTCCAGAGAAAACATGTCATGAACGATGCACAGTTTTCATTAGAATCAAGTCTCATTCAGACCCTCAAAGAGAAAAAGTCTGTGTGGGTGCTGAGGCTCCGATGTGATTCTTCCTTTCTCACACGCTCTTAACTGCATCTTTAACTAAAGACATGCACTCAGAGTTGTGTAAGTGCGGCCTCGTTCTATTCAAGGTCCTCGAGGAGAAAGTGTTATTGCTCTACGCACTATAGAATCATCTGATAGACGAGATAAAGAGTGATTTATCCGACGGTCCCTCCCCCTTTTCCTCCGACTCCAGCCGAACAATCACAGTAATTCTTCAGGATGTCCAGACTGTCACCTCAGTAATCAGGGCCTGCCACGCTCCGCGTTGAGGAGGGTGCTCTGTTGGAACAGTCCACATTCAAGCTCCATTAGCTCTGAGCGGCTTCACTCCGCTACGACGTGTCCTTGAAAGAGAACGTCTGGAGAACCATGAAGTTACATATTGGACGGACCCTCCTCTAGACAAAGGTAGATTTTACTTCATTATGACCGATGCCATTAATCTCAGCCAGCCCTGAAATGTGACGCAGGACCCTCATGAACACTGAAGTGAAACATTCATTTGCTGTTGGAGCTGTAACTAGGTTAAATGGGCCTGCTGGCGTTAATGGAGCCATCACTGCCGCGGTGAAGCAGAACTGGGAGCTCTCTCAGAAATTATCTGCAGACCCTTGAAAATGAAAATGTGGTCTCTGTAGGATGTAGTTTATCTCCACTCCTTTAAAAAAAAAGAAAAGTTAGATCCAGGTTAATGCCATGCTTTAGCGACTCCGAGGTGAAGGGAAAACTCCACCTGCGGATACTCGAACACTGTTAGTGTTCATCAATTTGTGCTGTTCAGTGTGTCCCAGGAGTGATGAAGTGTTGTAATTTACTTATTTTTTTTAGGTGGCACCACGCTCCCTCTCGCTGCCTCATCTGCTTCTACTTCAAGGAGTGATTTCCTGTTTTTTTCCCCGGGTTGGCTCCTGACGCTCCCCGGAGAGGAGGCTGCGTCGGAGTGCTGCGTCTGCGTGGGAGGAGAGACAAACTCTGCAGGTTTGTTTTTTACAGCCAAGCAAAAGTCAGACCGGAGACAGGAAAGTCACTGTGTCTGTTTTAAAAAAAGTTAAATAGTCTCATTCGTCACTGATGACTGAGCGGGCTCAGCTGCTGCTGCATTCAAGGTCACATCGGATCATCTGGTCGTCTGCTAGAGAAATACAAATATCATCAACTATAAAAAAAAAAAAAAAACAGCTGGAATGAAAATAAAGAACTGATGCAATGATAAAAGTGTGTTAACTTTGTGTTTGCATTATTCTGTTAAAAAATTAAGCTGAAAGGCGCTGGTGGTGCAGTGGTTAGTGCATACGCCCCATGTGTTCAAATCCAACCTGTGGCTCCTTTCACTGAAGCATGTCATTCCCCACCCTCTCTCTCTCCCTGATTTCCGACTCTATCCCCTGTCCTATCTCTACAATAAAGGCATAAAAAAATCCCCAAAAAAAACCTTATAAGGAAATAGGTGAAGATGAAAATCTTAACACCTGGAGCCTAAATTCTTTATGCAACTAAAATACTAGTAATTTCATTTTGATGCCATCACTGAAAGACAACGCACAGGTTGTTATTACTGTGAGTCAGAGAATAAAGTGTGTTTGTTATGTTAGATTTGCCTTTGTGTAGAATCTTAATATACAATAATTAATTAATTGATAATACCTGATAGTTTTTTCTTATTGTTGGCATTCAAATCAATCAGATGATCGATGCAAAGATGAAGTTAGTCTCTTAATACTTTCTGACTTTCCTCTACCTGTGTGTTGTTTTTTATTTCTCCTGTCAAAATACAGAATGCAACTCTGCTGACATTTATAGATTTTTGTTTAAAAGAAATAGAGTTTATCATTTGATGACGTATGCCCCACATTAAGAAATACTTACAACACATTTGTTTGATTATTTGACACCAGTTCATTAATTCTGCGGAGCCTGGCCGAGTCATTTCCCCTGCACTATTGGAGCCCGACTGATATATCAGCCAATTTATCTGTATTTTTTCTCTTCCTAATATCGATAATGGTATCGGTCATAAAAGTTCATATCAATCGGGCCTTACTAAATATTAAAATGTCCTCCTCAGAACACCCGGTCACACAGGATCCTGACAAAGGCTTCTCAAATAAGAGGAAAAGGTGATAATATCAGGACTATTTTTTGAGGTGGATGAATACAAATCTGGTTTTGGGGAACATGTTTGTAGGATTTGGCCAAAAGAAAGCACATAATCATGCACAGCAGTAGCTCTCCTGCCCAAAATCTAAATACCTGAAAACAAAAAATAGTCCTTTTGCCTTCCACATAAAACCTATGTGTCACACATAGTAAAAAAAGGAAATCTGGTCTCATGTTTGTAAGTCACTTCAGAGGATATCACGGCGTACATTAGGAGCTCTGAGGTGCACTGAGGCCGATATGGTTGGCCTGCTGCCCTGTTCTCAGTCTACAGGGAGGAGACGATTGTTTTCAGGTCATGGATGAAGAGATGTTTGAGCCTAAAATCCTGCAGTGTCCCATAACAGAGGAGAGTGTGTAAGTGAACCAGGGGTGAAAACTGCCCGAAAGCCTCCCCTTGAAAAAAAGAGAAAAACTATAAGTCTACAATACTTTCAATACAAGAGGCAACATAATATGCCTGTTCACACCTACATGAATGGGATTTCTTCAGATTGGCATTAATAAATACTAGTATTGTTTTAATATTCAAGGAGGTATTGTCTCTTCATTATGCATCTATATTTGTATATTTTATTAAATATAGTATCACCTGCTAATACTCGAGCAATGGTGAGGCCCACCTCACAGAATAACACACACAGGTAAAGTTTAGAGAAGTTACTGTAGTCTGATCCAACAGTAATGAATCATGACTGTCAGGAATTAGCTTCTTTTTTTTTCCTTCTTCTTCTGCAGATTCCCTGGAGTGTATTACTTTTAGAGCTCTGGCTAAAGGTGTGATCACTCACAGAGCCATAATTAGAAAAGTTAACTTTAGTATTTGGTTTGTTCACGTGGACCATCTGCAACCAAACCACAGTTTGTAAACTTAAGTCCCAGGAACTCCAAAGAATCACTGCAAGGGCTAGCGGCTCTCAAAGTTCTCTTCTTTAACCCTCTTTGTTGTCGCCTATTTTCTTGCACTTAGACTTCCTTTTGTCTATCTTGTACTTTACCCTGGTTTTCCTAACACGAATGTGTGTCCCTAGTCTGTCTACAAACCCCACAATTATGAGAAAAGTCCATCCTCTCCGTCTTTTGCCTGCTCCACTTTTCAGAAAATGTGTGCTCAAACAGGCCGTTTGGAGATTTTCCCTTCCCCAGGTGAGTGACACTCCCACAGCTAGGTGTTTGTTCTGAACCTCTGAGTCTGCGTTCTCATCGTAAAAAAAAAGGGCATGGAGCAAGAAAGCCCCAGCCGCCCAAGCCCTTCCAGAGAGGGGGCATGGTCAGACACAGCTCATTTACATATTTAAAGGTACAGACACAGAAACAGCCTGTTCTGAGCAGGGCTGAAATAGAGGGGTTTATAGGCATGATCAAATACAGGATCAGAGTGGATTTAGAACAAGAAACGTCACACACATCTTCTGGGGAGCTCAGAGACTTATTTAAACTGGTTGAAAATGAGAATATTTGACCTTTAAGAATCATCGTACCATTGGGAATCTTTAGATCTCCATGGTATTATTACTTGCATCACTGCTCTTGTATCTATGTTCTTCCTGATTAAACATTAACAGCGTAGATTTAACTAACAACAGTAAGGATAGCAGTGTAGCAATGCATCCAAGCAGCTCAAGTTTAATGCTGATGTTTTGAACCTGCAGATACTGTGTAATGATGAACAAATTTTGGAATTGATTCAATGGTTTGATCGATCTAACAGCCAAAGCTCAGGTTGTCATGTCTGAATCATGCAGGAGTTATCGAGCCTGCTAATAGTGCTGGTTTCTGCATGCTGTAGTTTAACAGTTGAAGACTTTTTGAATCAATAAATACAAAAAACAGTAACAGCATAACACAAAATAGCTGCCAAGAAGCTACTGAAAAATGTAGTAAAACTAATAACATCGCATATTGAAGTTAAGTTACACTGTCCATTGTAAACTTTCCATTGATTTACATGGAACTCACCATAACTTGAGGTTGTGCAGATTTTACTTGCTCCTTGTTTTTGGGTGTATGGACAATTTAGAGATCTCCAGAAATATTGCAAAGAACTGCACATTTCCTTCATGTTTATTGTGGGCTATCTCGTGTAAACATGGGTGTTTGCAATGCGGCGACATTCAATGTCATTCAATGTCATTGACATTCTACAAGTTACAATGGATAAAGAAAAATGGTGATGTTTTTTTTTGTTAATGACAATAACATTATTTTCTCTGGTTTTGATGCTGATTAGAACTCTCAAGAACAGCTGTTGATGTTGTGCTTTGCCTCTGGTCACTTCCTGTACTCACCTCTGGTCACTTCCTGTCAGCACTTGTGGAGTCCGATCAGACTGAAAACTGTTTGTTTGCACTTCCTGACGTTGTTTCCTCCTCTTTAGATCCTTGCTTGTGTTGTACTTACTCTCTGATGTACGTTGCTTTGGATAAAAGCGTCTGCTAAATGATTGTACAATAGACACTTTTCATCAAATTGCGGTGTTGTTCCTTCTTGACTCTCAGATATAAAAACAAGCTGGTGAAGACTTTATACAGATCCAGTTTAAGTGACAGCACCTCTGATCTCCGTGTTTTCCAGGTGAATGCTTTTCCTCTTTATATTTAATTTCAAAAGCTCATCCTCACGCTAAACTTGGCTTTCGCTAAATGAGTCGGTGCAATCAAACCTCCTGTTGATCAGAGTGTGCAGAGTGAACTTCCAGCCTATGTCGTTGCTGGAAGCGGTGCTCAGGAGCTCTTCTCTGTGAGTTTGTTCCACACACTGACCTGAAAGAAGACGCCTCTCCTGTGGCTCCATGAGGCCAGACAGACACAAAAACACTCTCCTCCTCCCCTCTGACACACTCGTCTGTTCCTGCAGCCCGGGGAGAGAGCTTTTCATGCTCCACTGTTTCCTCAGAAAGCAGAGCCACTTCAACTCCCAAACGCTGCAAAACTGGGACCTGTTCTGTGTTACTGTACTGTGAGTCAGAGAGTACAGCCAGCACTTTAACCTGCATGCTTTGTGTCAGGAAAGGAGAGGTGTGAAAACTGGATCTTATTCCCTTTGGAAAATGACTGCCTCCCTCTGACTCCAAATAAAAAAAAAATGTTCTCATTCAGCACTTTTTTCTTGGATGTTATTTTACTGAGGATTTGAGGTGCATCACAAATCTCCCAGAAACCACAGCTCACTTCATCATGAAGCCACAGGTCGGAGAGAGAAATAATCTCAGATTCTTAGAACAGAAAGAGACATGTTGGAAACAAGTTATGATCCGGGCTTAGGTCAGATATAATGGATGGAAAATTAATAACTACAAAAACTCTTGGTGTTGGTCACGAGTCAAGGTGTCTGTGATGTATTTAGATTCACATATTTAATTGCACATTTGACAGGTTAAATCTTTTTCTCTTTCACAGTTTGACATGCACACATAACTTGTTGGAAAACCGTTTTTATGAGATATTTAACTGGCCAAATATGCACTTAAAGGGGAACTCAGGTATTTTTGAACATGGGCCCTAATGTACAAATTTTGTGTCTGTGGTTGGGTGGTGTTTGTAAAGTTCATCAGTAGGGGAT
The DNA here is from genome assembly GCF_963930695.1 of Labrus bergylta. NCBI lineage: Eukaryota > Metazoa > Chordata > Actinopteri > Labriformes > Labridae > Labrus > Labrus bergylta. The sequence goes on along the minus strand of NC_089209.1, from coordinate 24,202,098 downwards.
ATGAGTGGCTTGAGGGAGCAGGTGATTGGCACAGGTGATTGTTGGTGAAGGAGAATTTTCCTTTTGGGAATTTTGATAAAAGAGAATTGAATTAGCTCTGGAAACACCGAGCAAGTAATGTGAAGATTTGTCCATGTTGTTTGATGTGCGTGTATGTGTGTCTGAAATTAAAGAGTCTAAATACCAAGTTGCTAGCCGTGTGCATCTGTTGTGCTGAAACAGAACCCAGTAGCTGCTGTTACCATACGGTTTCGAGGATTCAGGCATCGGCGCTAGCGATCGCGCTGGTGCACTTAACTCGCCACTTGATGGGTGTATACCCACTGAAAAGCTGGCTTGTTCTGAGTTTCTCCTGGACCTCATCACCCACGTTTGATAGCCCAGTTTTCCGCTGTAGGTTACACAATAGGTGACATCGCCTCAATGAATGCTCCTGATTGGATAAACGCTCTGCTAGTCGGGGCTCATTTACATAGCATAGAGCTCTGGTCTATTCCTATCCGGCGAGTTTGCCGGAGCCCCTCTCGAAACTCGCCGCCACGATCTCTCTAGGAGTAGCAGAGAGAACTCCCGTGATTTCCCGCTAGCCTCGACGTCATCTTTTGTTATTGTTTAGATTAAGATCCCCTTGGTGGCGGATTTTACATACTGTGCGTTTAAAGATGCAAATTCCCGAATCCTTAAAGGGACAAAGATACCCGGTCAAAGTACGTCAGATAAACGTTGACAGGCTCAAATTCTTCTTCTTTTTTTTTTTTTAAAGCTATCTTTATTAGTTTTAACTTTAAAGAAAACAAGCAAGAAACAATTACATGGATTACCGTATTTTAAACAATACAGGCAAGAAAAAGAAGAGGGACATATCCCATTCTCTACTGCGTTGAAAGAAATATCACCAAGAAAACATTCTCAATTGAATCGTGTCTTGGCATTAGGATCATCTCTGAACCTCAACAAATCCATTAGCAAAGTCCAATCCAATGGTGTCATGTGGCCAAGTGTAATACTTGTTATTTGTCCTTGGTTTAAGCTTCACTTATCTGAACTGTATTGTCTTAAACTGGTGAATATGAAAGCAGCAGGACTTCTCCTGTCCTGATCTAAGACGTGAGCTGAAGGACGACCAGGAAGCATGATGAGCTTATTCCTCACGCTTTAACAAAGCAATCACAGAGACACAGTTAGGACACCGTTTACAAAGTAAAATATAAATGTAGAGAGAGAAAATAAAACACTTGAGGATCGGTTACATTTTCACAGCAGCTCTGACTGCGTCCTAACAGATTGATCAGGATAGCCATGAAATGAAGAGCTTGGTTTTAAAATGAGTCATCTTCTGTTTGATAAATGTGTCGTCTACTCTGATGAAATGATCGCCGCCATTACATTTAAACTGCTAATTGCATATTATTTCTCTAAAACCCTTAAAGCAGCTCTACTTTAAATGTAATCATCACTTTTGGATTTAAAGCTATGAAGCTCATATGGAATAAAAGGCATTAAATATAGAGTCTGGAAGCATTGTGAAGGATGAATGGTCTTAAGTGTGCTATTAAACCAATCAATTTGCATTAATCAGCTTAGACGTGGAGTGAAGAGACATTAAAAGCTTATTTTTGATGGAGGTTTATTTTCTATATGCTACAGTGGAGGCACCACAGTGTTACCTTAAAGCCTTTAAGTACAGTAAGAGTAAGTCATTACGTACAGATACTGTCTTTTTCTCACTGCTCCTTAAGTGAAGGCGATTCTTATACATCTCATTTTATAAAATTCACCCTGAGAGGGGCTTTAATTCCCTCACATACTGTAGGCCTGTATACCACAGTGTTATATGTATTACTGTATATTTAACCTCAAATCTTCAGAAGGCCAGCATCTTGAATTCTTTTTTTTATTTTTTATTTTTTTATACATTTTGAATTTATCTCAAGGGCAATCTAAGAAACAAATAAATTATTTTCTGATTAAAGCTTTACCGTAACTGTTCTTCAAACGACACAACATGTTTTCACCAAGGGGCAACCTCCGGTCTCGAAAAATGAAGCCTATGCGGAAGTACAAACAACTGCAGTTCCTCGAGGTTCCACTTGAGGCTGGCTGCAGAAGCGCCGGAAGTGCCATAAGCCCACAGCCAAAAAAGCCTGTTTTTACCACAGGAATCAACATGTTTACAGCCTGGTTCAAAAAACGAGATATATCTGAGAAGTTGACGGCCCCTTTTCCTCACACTGTGGGGGGGGGGTTAATTTTTTTATAACTCATCGGATTTTATTCTATTAAGGAAAACGACTATGCCCATATTTGGTTGTGTCAGATTTGATTGACAGCTCTGCGCGCTGCATCTGTCTGTCAGGTCAGCAGGTCAGGAGGCTAACAGCTTGCTCCGTCTGATTTCTCCTCTTTTTTACTTCGTTTGGAGAGTTTGTTTAACACATATCTGACAACATACACGGCTTGCTGTGCGGTTAACAGACCATCCAAGAAGTTGATGCTTCAGTTTTCTTTGGTAAGTGATATATTAGTGTTATATTTACTGCTTACTCATGTGTCGGTATTTATATTTACGGACCTAGCTTGTTTAGCATTAGCTTGTAAACCAGTCGGCTAACTGTGTAGCTCATTATTTACATTATTTACGGTCAATGGTTTAGAAATGTTTGTTGTTAAGATGTTGTTGTTGAAAATAATGAGTTTGTGTGATGTTAGAAGCTAAAGGTTCACCTCGGTGGTTATCTGACGTTATGAGGAATGTTATACTCCACGTAAATGTGGACATTAAAAACAAACTTTGTGTCGTAATTATCCGTCAGTAACATAAACTGAACTGAACCTAATGTGCTGTGTAGGTTATAGAGGACGACATTAAAGTTACATGGTTGATGTAGTGTCTTAAGATTTGAGCAAACTGTTAACAAATTTTTAAAAAAATCACTTTGTAAGAGCATCTGTAACCATTAAGAACTATATTAATAACCATATTAATTTTCACTGAACTCATACACAGACAATAGCAGTAGAAATATAAAATCTAAATAACATATGGAATGAAAATAAGATATAAAGCACATAGATATAAAGTATAAGAAATAGTTTGAAGAATACAGCCATGTACTGAGCTCATGTTAATAATAAATGAGTTACTGTATGTTCTGTACTAAAGCACAGAGAGTTGGGACCTGTTAATGATTCAAATAATTCAGATTATATTTGTTTCATGTTAAGATGAAGTACTATCCACAATAAATTGCTTAATTTTTCCTCACACAAAATCTGAGACAATTTGATGTGGAATATAATTGTGTGAGTGAGTGAGAGAGCTGAAAACAGCATGATTACAATAAGGTTTATCTTCTTAACTTTGAATAGATGTTGATTACCTGAATACTGTACCTTTGTTGTCTGGGTAGTACACTGTTGAATTTATAAATGTGCTCTTACACACAGATGAATACAGAAAAATAGATGAGAACAAACAAAATGATTTAATGAATAACTGATATTTTCTCTCTTTCTTTGTCATCCTGAAGACCCCTCACTAAAAGTCCATGTTCTCCTGGATCCATGTCACATGCTCGAGCTTCTTCTGAATGACTTTTCAACAGTCAAAGTTCTGGTGAGAGAAGATGGCCAGCAGATAAGACAGCAGTACATGAAGGAGCTCCACAAGCTTCAGAAGAAGGAGGAGGGTTTGCACCTTGGAAGACTGTATTCATGCTTCAGCTGTTCAAATAAAAGTAGATCTCCTCCAAACAACTTGCAATCAAACCATTTTCTTCCCATTTTAAAACCCTTTGTCCAGTTTAGATGGGAGAAGTTGATGTTATGTGATATTGATCAGGGAAGACTACATTTCTAAATCATTTTTAACTGTGTTTTTATTCACAAGTTATTGATCTTATTTACTCTCCATGTATCTTGATTTAAGAATGGGGCTTCTTGTTTAAGGGCATATTTTTGCAATGACTCTGTTCCATCCCACTTTCAGAAATGAACTACATTAGTATTTGGTAAAAAAAAATGTCGAAAGAATAAGAAGTTGTGTAAAAGTAGACTTCCTTCCCTAAGCTATTGAGTTGAGCATTAATGCACATTTTAGTCTTGTCATTTCAAATCTGAAATGTATACACATAAGTAGACATAAAGGAGTGCATTTATATAGAAATATTTATTTAATCTGAAAAACAACATTAAAAAAAATCTGTTTTTACAGCAGAGATGAACATGTTTACAGCTTGGTACAAAACAAACAAATAGGTGTGATTAGCTCATGTCTCGATGGACACACACTGTACGGGGGGGGGGTGAATGTTTTGATGACTCATCAGTTTTGATTTGATGAAGGATAAGAGTTATTCACAATAAGGCGTGTAGCTGACCAGCTTGACAGGCGGGTGCGGTGTAACGGTTTGTCAGGAGGTTTAAAACACGCCTCAGCTCCAGCTCTCAGCCTGTGGGTGACATCACTCAGGCCATCCGGGGGAGACCTCCCTCGCAGCGAGCTGTTGAAGAGAAGCAACTGAAGTCCACCCCAGAAGAACCAACAAATGCAGATGTTGTTGAGGCTCAGGTTTCTTCCTCTGTCTCTGCAGCTCTCTGGGCACCTCGACGGACAAGTCACCAATAATCCACACTGTGTCTATAAGAGAAATACAAAGGTGTTCAATTAATGCCTCAGACAAGACAAAATGTACAGTTAACTACATGTGACAGCTCAGGGTGTTTTTTTGTTATGAGCCACATCTGCAGGAATAATATTGAACAAGGTAGCTGCAACTCATCATAATAGATGCCAGTCTTAAACACTATTTTTTCTAATACTTAAAGTTTTTGGTGTGAAGCTGACACTGTCCACAGACTCCATGACTTCACAGGGTTCAATAGAAAACAAATGTCTTATAATAAATAATAAATTATTATTTTTCAATTGTCATGTTCACCCACATCGCTGTTGACATCAGTAAATATAAAACACAGACATTCCTCTTTTTGTCAGAACAGTAACATGAACTGTATGCTTTGTAATATTGATTTCTTCTGGATGTCTCATATTTATTTACAGTCTATGTATAAAACTTTGTTAATGTATTTCTCTGCTAACACTGACAAAGTCTAAATGCTCTGACAAATAACTAATAACCATAGTTGTATATTTAAAGACTAAAGTAGTTTTAAGACTTTAATTAAATATTTGGGTTGAATATAATTAGTTTTAACTGTGTTGTAGAAAAGTTAAATGTTAACTTACTGTTTGTAGAGTTTTCTCAGGATGAGCAGGAATAGTTGATGATAGCAGCCTAGCTGTTAGCTATGCTGTGAAGTGGACTGCTAACATCGAGCTGAATGGGCGGAGTTAAGTCCCGCCGGTCCCGCCTTACTGCTGTAGCTAGGTTGATCCAAAGTTAGGTTGAGACTGCAAATCCAATATGGATGCGGCCGTCGATTAGACTCATTTTCTGCCTATGTCACAGACGGGTCAGGGTTCGTCCAGTAATATTTACAGTCTATGGTTTTCACTCCCAACTCGTCAACCAAAGAAGCTTGGTGAGCAGTCCAGCACTTCAAAATGTGATGCTGTGTGTTACCACTTAGTGTGAAGGCTGTCAAGGGCAAACTGTTACAGCCGAGGACAATTTACACAAGGACATATGTGCAGCAAATTCAGTCAAAAAACAAATGCAACACTGGAAATGTGCTGCAAAGCAAGAAAATATGCTGAAAAATGGTTTGATTTTATTTTTGGTTTATGAAAACATTCATTAAAAGCAAATATAAATAGAATAGCAAATAGATAAATGATGAGTCTAAAACATTGACCAACAGAGAAAAGACAAAAGAAAAGCGCTGCAAGCCCATCCATCTTAAATAAAAGTCTTACATATCTGTTAGGGCGCTGTCGTGTTTCAGGTCAGATTCTCTTGTCAGCATCCTGCATCAATTCTGCACGTGCACGTCTAATTAGAGTTTGCAAAACGTAACATGCAAGGTGGGCTAGATCTTCAAAATGAAGCTTGCTTATAATATTTCACACTTTGGAGTTTTTAAAACTCAATCAATATTTGGCTGCACTTGAGGCCACTGAAAACTAGGCCTTGTTTTGCTCTTTCAGGAGGATGGAGTTGGGATGTGCATGGAGCTGGGAGGGTTGTCAGCTGGTACCTCCTCAGCTGAGTGTAGGGCCTTCTGAGAGACATTGAGGTCTGCCTGATTGAGATCCTCAGTCTCTCTCTCAGCTGCAACCACCTCAGCCTTTTCCGTTGTTTGGTCTGCTGCACCTCACATCACATCACAATTACACTCTACCACACATTTCAGACATGACTGATGCCTCATACTTCTATTTCAGGTTAGTTAGTTCATACATTTGTTTATTTCGGTTACCTAAAGATAATGTCTTTGTGACCAGCGCTAAGCCAGGTGGTAATGTCACTCATTTTATTCTTTAGTCCCTTCATTTATTCACTTTTTATTTCCGTTAAATATTTATGTATCTAATTTCTGATCTCTCAGACTGTCTCTGTGCTGTATAAAGTAAAATAAATCGCATTACACAACCTTCTATTTTTGTACACTTTTTTACACTTTAATCTCTCTCACACTCACATTTGTGTTTGAGCTCAAACAGTCGGACAGTAAATGATCATTTGTTCAAATCTAATCTATTTTACCATCTGTTTGCATTTATCTGCCTGATATTTCCAATCAACGACGTGTCAACTGGAATATTATTCCATGTCACGTTGCATTTGTTCGTATTTGAGCTGAAAAAACATTCTGACAGATGGCAGATAAAGACTTGTCAGTGCAGCCATATTGTTTTCCCACCTTGCTCACCCTTTTCCTTCCAGACAAAACTGTTTTGTGATTGTGCAAAACGAAGAAATAAGCCCTCTGTCTCAAATGCCACTTGTCAAATGGATTTGACTGACGCAGATTGCAGAGGATAAGGTTTCAGACCACAAATTTCCAGCCTGACGTACTCGGCAAATCTGGCTTACCAGCGAAGCATAAAGAACTGTCGTATTCCCTCAAAGAGGTTTACTTTGGAGAAAACTTTGTCTTTCAGGCCTTTTTGACAGCATCTCAAACTCTACTTTCCTTTTTTATGACCCTGAATCTGCAACATTGTTAAAACCTTCTCGTTTACAGACATAAATGTAACTTGTATTAAGTCTTTGCCGTGTATTTGCCTTGTTTTAAAGCAGAGGGAGTTTGATTTACTGCAGGTACTTGCAGTTTACATCAACTTGTTTCTTTATTACATTTTTTTCAAACCTTTATCAAAAACAGTTTTACAGCTTTTAATACTTTCTATACTGTAAGTGAGCATCATTTGATGTGTTGCCTGTGTTTCTTGTAGAAGGGAACCGTTATGACCCTCTTTATCAGGGGTTCCCAAACTTTTCAGCTTGTGACCTTCACAATCAGGGCGCCAGACTTGGGACCCCCACTGTCCCTGGACGTGAGAGGGGACAGCCACGCACACATGTAGGATACTTATAAGTCTATTCAAACACTGCAACACAAAAGAACAAAACAAAAGAATACAACAGCCTAAAAAACAATTATATGACAATTACTTATAGTAATTTATTATCAGAAAGGTGGAATACAAGTAATATCCATATACTTTAGCACTGAGTAGACAAACAAAAATAATTAAATGGACACAGGTGCTCATCTCTATGTGTATAGAGCAGCTGCAGACTCCTACATTGTTGCTGTCATGTATAAATTTACATTTTAAGTGTGTTTTCATTTAATTTGATTTCACTTAATAATAGGGTTATACTCAATTTAATTATTTACGGATATATATTTACAATAATGGGGACAACATACAATTACATTTCTTTTCTAAATTGTCATAGTTTTATTTGGAGGGCATCTCCCGACCCCCTCTTGGTGGGTCACAACTCCCCAGGGTGGTCTTATTTTTTTTTTAACTTTTTATTTGAAAATGATTTGATTTTATCAATTCATTTCTTGACCTTTAAAAATGAGAGTTAAAACCCTCTTTTCGGTTTGTGTCAGCTGTTGCTAGGCAGAAAATACTTTAAATCCAGTTTTGTGATTGGTGGTCCCGCTAGCAGAATAAAAGTTGGCCTGTTAACGTAATCCAATGAGTAGGGTAAATTATTTCAATGACTGTAAAATTGACCAATCACATCTTCCGTCTCAATGGGTGGGCTTTGTTTGTCAACATAAACCTTTTGAAAAGTTCCGCCAGCTGTTGGCACGAACAACAAGCTAACAGGATGGTTTCTTTAGGTTTCTGTAAATGAGGAGGACAAAGCACAACATTTAAAATCAGCTCTTTTTTCTCGATTAACTTCTAATGAAAGGTTTGGGGTTAACCGACAGAAGAAGGCCGACACCTGAGATTCATATGGGGCAGCGAGGGAGGCGTTTCAAATCCAGCAGTGACACCTGTGGTGGACTTTGTTTTCAATAAGATCATCTAACAGTAAGTCATTTAAAATCTACGAGGTCGCCGTGCCAACTGATTTTACCCTGGCTGCTGCTGCTGCTACCGTTTTGTTAAGATTAAGTTTATAAAACATGATTATTTATTATTTTATGTAGGCCATTATGTAAAGCTTCCGGTGTTACGGTTCAAAGTGGGACCATGTTAATTAGTGACTTTCAGCCAAATATCTGTGGTTGTCATAGTTACAGCAGTTGTTAAGGCTGTTAGGCCTCTTTGTGAGCTTTCATGAAAGACATAGCCTATTTAGTAAGTAGGCTATTTTTGACACTATAATTAAAAAACTAAACAAAGATGCATTAGTCATGATACTTTACGTTTTCAACATTTATTGTAACCTATTTACAGTCTATGGTTGTAACTAGGAAAACAACAGAGGAACTTGCTGAAAGTCCCCAATTAACACTGTCACTCTTTAAATTGTAACAAGCAAGTGTTAGTGATCTGTAGCCTATTGCTTTTAGATTTTGAATGAAGGCTGTTTTAAGAATAAATCCTAACATATATTTAATAACTGGCTGCCGTGCCCATAATAATGTTATGAACAGTAGGAGCCTATTAGGCACCTATTGCTTGTTTGTGGTGATGGATTCCTTAAGATCACTGTTCACTGTTCATGGTGCTGAAGTGTGTTGCTTACTTGGCTGTGTGTGCTGTTATGATGTGGATGCTTACCTGAGATTTTGTTGGTCCTGTGTGGTAGGTTAGAGGGGGGAGGTGCAATGCTTATGCACCTCATCCTGTTGACAGCATCTGAAGAAGTGCACACACAGTTTGTGTGATGAGACCATTTTTTAAAGGCTGATTTTCTTTTGTTTCATTTTGCTTATAAAATCAACTGTTTCTTGTTTTGGTAATAACACACCCTCTCCCTGTGTTCTGCATTGCTGAGTCTGTTCTAGTAAGCTATAACTCTATAATGTTTTGTTCAGAGATATTTGTACTTTTGCCAAATTAAAGCAGAGGGTACAATAAGCTGGGCTGGCAGCTTGTTTTTTCCTTGTAGGGGGGTCAGAGAGCTAAGATTTAAGAGGCAGGAGAAGTTGCAGGAGTTTGCATTTTCAATGAACTGTTTTATAAACAGATAGTGATGGTAGAGTGTATAAGTGGCTTTTTCAAGTCATTGTAGCCTAAATATAGTTACTGAAGCAATTATTTTCATAATGAATTATTGACAGAGAAAAACTAAGTTCTTTTGTCATTGTCCGAATATCCAGCCTCGTCTTAATATGCAGTCTATTCTGTTCCACAACATCCTCTGCTTGTATATTTTTAGATGCCAGTTTGATGTTTGGAGCATTTTTATTGCACTGTGAATTAGACGGAATAAGTCTTTCCAAACACGTGTGCACCAGAGAAACTTACAACATTGGCAGAAGCTGCAGGCAGTTTTTCAAGGTCTAAAAAATCTGCAGATTAAAATACTTTTTGTGATATCTCAACATTTACCATAAAACCTGGTGTATGAGACCAACTCCTAATATCTATTTTGTCATCTGAAATAGTTGGCTGCGTCCTAGATGGTAATTTCGTTGCTCTCAACACACTACAGGAACAATCATTCTAATCTTTCTTTATTTACCCTCATGTGTAAAGGTCTTTTTTGGAAACTTTTGGTATGAGCCTGGCTTTAACCTGGACAACAGAAAATGTCCACAAGGGTCGAGGTTCTTGTGATTATAAAGTCATCACTTTTCAGTTTCGACTCACAAAGAAATCCATTTCATTTAGATCCAAAACGGCCTCTCTAGTTTGTCAAAAGTTTTCAAGTAAAATTGAAAAAAAAATTGAAAAAAAGTGTTGACCCTAAATTTGCTGAGAAGTAAATAGAAAGTGCATCACAGCAAACAGCAACAGTGGGGGAAGCAATTGCTGCAGGTTTGCTCTTAAATTGGAGCTTTCAAAAAGGACGGAGTACATCTGTATTTTCAGTACGACTCCTGGTTATAGAATTCAGCTGCTCCTCTATGATTCCATCTGCAGGCTTTTTATTTTGCAGACTGTCACTGCTGCAGCGCCTCAGGTAATTGTGCAATAGATCTCTGCCAGATGGTGACCCTCTACCAGCGATGCAGTAATGGGGACTGGGCCCTCGCAGGTTAATTTTTTTGTGGCTCTGCGAGAGATTTTCCAGGAGCCCGCTCTGTCTTTGATTCCAGCGTAAGATCCACATCCTCAGCCCTCCGCTCCGAGGCGACCGCTTCCTGCGTCGTTCAGTCGGGGCTGATTTCCAGACTCAAAGCCTCGTAGAATTTGTCATTTTATCTGCATGTGGTTTGAGCTGAAACGATGACAAACTGCACTTACAGGCAGAACAAACACCTGTTTACTAGCTCATCTATATTCTCCAGCCTCATGTCCTTCCTTTATTTACAGCTCGCTCTCTCACCCCCCTCCTCCCCCACTTGTTATCTCCATCAAAAAGGCAGCAGTTTCTTCTTCCATATTGAAAGCAGTCTGTCTACTCGGTGAAGGATGGCAATTTTTCTGAGAGATATATTTCACCTGCGATGGGCTCTGTGCCACGACACGTCCACAGAGCGTCATCCCTCTTCCTCGTGGAGTTAATAACATCTGTGTGTGTTCTGGTCGGGGTGAAGGTCAGCGGCAACATGATTTCAGTGCTGCTCTATTTCAAGTTATCACTAATAAGAGGCAGCAGCAGCAGCGACATCTCACACTCTGCTGTCACACTGACACACCTGATCAGCCGCTCCGCTCCTGAGAGTGCCTGAGCTGTTCAGCTGTTCAAGGTTATGAAACCTTCACAGACCAAGAAAGAAACATTGGTCATATTTAGATAGATGGCGTTGCTAAAATACATGATCCGGGGCTGTAGGATGGTACAGTGTTGTTAGCAACATTCAGTTCAGGTAAACTTAAACCTGGGCTCTATTTGACATCTGATGGGCTCTAAATGATTGTGAGATTCTTTCAGTATAGCCTCACAAGGCAAATCATAAAACCAGATGTTTTCATTGCTGTAATCAAGAACATCTGTAGAGCTCTGCAAAGCCACCAGACTCTGTTAGCAAAAAAAATCATTTGACCTTGAAAAACAGAGAAGGTCAACCACTGCCTCAGTCAGTAAACCTTACAGTTGGTAAGATGCACATTTGAGATTTACATTTTCATGTGCTGGGTCCGGTTTTAGTTAGGAGTGTTAGAAGAGTTGTGGTGTGACTGTGTTTCCAGCTGTGCTGAAGATTCGCTCGGATGCTGCACTTGAAGCAACAATGCAGAGGTTTTTAAAGTCCACATATCACAACAATAGCAGGAGAGTTTCATTTACCGTAAAATCCAGAATATAAGTTGCAATGGTGTTTAAGACACACCTTGTTTTTGAAGGTCTCTTAGAAAGAGAAAAAAAGTTTAAACTGTCTTCCTGCGTGACGATTTCTATAGTGTTCAGTAACCTCAACAACGTGCAGTGTCTGTACAGCTGTGTCGCTCTTTTAGTTCAGTTTGTTTTCACTTTCAGGAGTTTGCACTCCTACTAGCTTACAGTACGGTAGTCGAGCTCTCAGCCTGCAGTGAAAATTGGGAGGCACAGACCAGCTAGCTTGCAAGCTCTCTGCCTGACTCCGCTGGTCACATTTTAACTTTCTTATAGGACTCTTTCAATCAAAAGAGCACTCGACAAGGTTTATATACAGAACAAATAATCCCGTTTTATGTTAATGCATGATTACGACCTGGTGAGGAAGAAATAATGTAAAAAGTCTCCCTCCTCCACTCTGATGTTAGCTTAGCCCGTTTACCGTAATGCAGTCATAGTGGCCACGGTAACGGGGGTCTACAGGATCTGACCCCTGCTGGAGCGTGCTGTGTAACCTGTAACCCCTCACCTCAATACATTATATTTGCGTCAGTTTCACACAGAAGTAGCGTTGGCATTTTCGACAGTATAAAAAGTCATACCGTCAGGATTTCTAAATACCCTGGTATACCATGATACCACCCAAGCCTACTATAGACTAGGGTTGAACATTTCAGTCATTTTTCTTCACTGATAGTTGAACATGTTAACAATCAATTAATGATTCATCATTTATATTAATGAGCTACAAAGAGCACGTCTGTTTTCATGTACTGCCGCTCCATGCCTCTCTTCTGACTCTCTCTCTAAGGCTCTGAAGTGCCCACGTTCAGAGTCCCCACGTGTGCCAAGTCTGATCTGATTGGTCGGCCTGTCGGCTCTGCCATAATTGGTCAGTCGCTCAGCACAGTTCTCGGAAATGTCCCGCCTCTTTTACCATATTGGGAATGCAGCCACTTTGGCTCCGAGGGCCGGGAAGCAAAAACATTAGCACCTTAGCACTACTGTGCTACCGCAGGCTACGGCATATCGTGGGCGTGCTACAGGAGTTAATGGGCCTGCAACATGAGCTGCTGGGCTTGCCACAGCGAGCCAATGGCCTTAGATCAGTGATATCACACTGACAAGACATCACACTGGGAACATTTTTTCGAGGGGGGCTAGAACCGAATGTTGCATGCAGCTAATGCTGCAGCTAACAGGAGGATGTAGGAGAAGCCGCGTTTCTGCGGACTTTAAATTTTTGCACATAGATGTTCCTAAACATGCACAGGACACATGGAAAACACACTAAAGAGCATATAAAACCAGAAAAAGCATAATATGACCCCTTTAAATCATTATAGCATTACAATAGTATTGTGAAACATTTATTCATTAAATACAAACACTTTAAACAACAACAACAACAACAACAAGGCTCCTTCTTTAAAACAGTGCTCTTCTAAACATATCACTGTCATTAACTGCGCTGCCTAACAAAACAATGCCAAAAGTGGCACTATCTCTGTAAGGCTGAAAAAATTAAACACATTATTAAAATTAACAAAGTGCTGTATAAGACTATCTTCAAAATACATTTATGAGAACATGAACATGTCTTCACTTTCAGAAGTGAGTTGTCAATGCATAAAATACTCTATACTCACCATTAAGGCCTAGTCGTTTCTTTTTAGAAAGATCAGCATATCTACATGATCACGGTTGAGTAGTGTCTATATTCACAGTAAGTCCATCTGCAGAGAACTCTCTCTGCTGGCACAGACGTCCCAGGGATGCACAGGTACTCCCTGGCCAAGTTAGCCAGCCTAGTGAAACGTCCTATGTTTGTTTTCCACCAGTCAACAGGGTTTACATCCAGAGGAGCGTGGTCGTAGCGGAGGAAGTTTTTTACCTCTACAGTGACGCTGTCCTCAAGTGGTTTCGCAGCTCCGTTTTCCTTCTATATCTCTGCTGGCCACAATGTCAGTCGGCCATATTACCAAATGGCACTGCTGATGTCAGTTTAAGCATCTTAGTATTAGAATGTAGTATTTTTTTCTGGAGAAAGAAAACCAAGGTGGTTTTGATGAGGGTCTGACATTGATGCAATCAGTGCTGGTGAAGACAGCAGGTCCGCTGACTGTGCACACAAATAAAAGCTCTAGTGATAAGTATGGCTTTAACTCCACGCACCGGCTGCTGTCACCCTCTTTTCTCAGTGGGAATTTATCAGGCTGAATGTGATCGGGCATGTGTGGGAGATTCAATATCAGAATCATTAAACATAAAAATTAGTTATAAAGTTTTTATATATAGTCTTATGTACAATCACAGTGGGTGTTTGATTAGTGTTACTGGTAACTCCTGAAGTCAAATGTCATCTCCACAGTCTTAAGGGGGGTCAGCTCCAGATGGTTCTGACTGCAGCAGAGGGCCAGCTGGACCTCCCGTCTGTAAGCAGACTCGTCATCATCGGGGATGAGAACGATGACGGTGGTGTCGTCTGCAAACTTCAGGAGTTTCACAGAAAGGTCCCCTGAGTTGTTGGTGTATTGAGTCCTCTTTTTGGGCAGACATAACGGTCGTGGTAAACTTTAGGGCTCCCAAGAATAGCACGATATCCTCCATGAGCTGCACGTATTCATCTTTTAGTTCCAATATTCCGGCATCTTTGAGATTGGTCACGAACAGAAAGCACAGCAGTAACTACCCAGTGCTGCTCCAGTCCAGCAAACATCTCACAGACAGAGTTCCATCTTGTTTTGCAGGACTGTATTAGTTTAATTTGATGCTGCTTGCTCTCCAGTGCTTTAGAGGCAACGGTGCTATGATTGAAATGTCTCACCAGCTTCCCAGCTGCAGCAATGACCCGGTGCACGTACCCAGCAAATCCATCATCGATGGCCAGATGAAGAGTGTGCGTAAAGCTTGAAACAGACTGCCAGTTAGCACGACTGTTTGCTGCCACAATAATTTTTTGTGTTGTCATGGACACAGGTGGTCACTTGACCAGCTAGTCCCCACGTCTCATTCAGATTTTCAGATGGGTTGTCTGCTGTGTGTCCGACTGGCATGGCCTTGGTTAGCAGGACGACTGATTGTAAATTCCAGTCTTTGTCTATGTAGTGGCATGTAACGGTAATGTAACTCTCTTAAAGCTTTCCAAAAAGTCTGTTGTTATTGTTAAAAGTAAGTGCGCCTTTTGCGCCTCTTTTTTTTTTTTGTCTTGTACCGCTTCTCAAGGTGGTTAGTGATTGGTCTCCTTGAGATCATGCGATAGCCTGGTTCAATGTAGTTCAGTAGCTCAAAAAGTCCTTCACTGTCCACCCCATTTAAAGGCATCATGTCCTTTTCCTCCATAAAGCAAAGCCTTTGAGTTAATGCCTCTGCATGCTCACACTACTACAGCATCTTTTAGCAAACACCGATTTGATAGTTTGTTGAGAGGACAGTGTTTCACTTTCGACCTGCACTGCAATCGTCCGGTGCTGGCTTTTCAGGTGGTACAACATTGACGATGTACTGTAGTTGTACTTTAAGAAAGTGTTGCAATATTTACATTTGACATTTCCCTCTTTACAGCATAATTCTCCCACTCTGGACTTTGTTGTGACCGCTTCATTCACCGTAAGTAAAATTGTAAACAAAGCAGATTGTCAGTTAAACTGTTTTGAATCAGTTTAATTCTTAACGGTGATTAATCGATTCATCATTCATCATTAACATCCTTACTATCAACGGTCTATTGAGCGCTCAACTACAGCACCTGGTAGCTAGCAGGAGTCCAAACTCCACAGGAGCTACACAGCTACATAGAAACTGCACTTTTTGGACTTTGCTGAGCACAATAGAAATCCTCACACAGACGCCTTAAACCTTTCTCTCGAGTTCTTCATAATACTTTACTGTACTTAAACTGTTTGAGCCTACTATTCCTGTACATCAGTCATAGGTGTTTCTCTACTCATGCTGTTACCCATTCTACCCAATCAAGTCCCATTTTACTGTCGGCTTAAAAGTAATACAAGATCTAGAATGACTGTATAGCCTCTGAACTAACCACTAGCCCACCAACACACCCTATCCTTAATTCACTAAAGGAACTCCTATGCTGGCTTTAAACACAATAATCTGCTGGTACCTGCTAATTTTTGAAATGAGGAGTACTGGAACATACACAGTACTGCACTGGAGCATTTTCCTAAGCCACAACACAGAAAAACGTGTTTTATTAAGATGACTGAGAGACTGAAGGTCCTGGACTTTATTGACATTTTATTAAATATAAAGGCGATACATTGTGTTCAGTCAGAGCATACATACTGTGTGCTTTTTAATGTTCCTGTAGCAGCGGCTGCAGAGTCCAGCTTCCCTCACCAGCTAATCAGACACTGGCTCAGCCTCAAATACGCCGTGTCCTGACTGAGGCGCATTAATAAAGCAGAAAGTATGTTCAAGGTTATTACTGCTGATGTATTCCTGTGACTGAGAGGGAAAGTCAGTGTAAATTGTTGAGGGAGAGAAATATTAGATTCGCATATTACTTCTCTCTCATCAAGCACAGCTTTAACCCCGCTGTGTGATCTCATGAAACCTGGTGAACTGCAGCTCTGACTGTGAGCAACTCCAATACAGTTATTATTTATTCTCATTCATAACAGCCTTCTCCATGTGTAAAAAAAAAAACCACGGACATAAGATTCAGGTCGACCCCAACTGTAAAAAATAAATGTAATGATACAGACGTGATCTTTCTACCTGGACTATGAAATAAATTCAAAAACCCAAATAACATCCTCCCATCCTGCTGGGAGAAGAGAGAGAGGCATACGTATAGAGGCTTGAAGACGTTTCGTTAACTTCTTGGTTTCATATCGGGGAACTATTGTGTGATTTGCAGTACAAGCTGTTTAGTGCCCTCTCCAGGCTCATCCTGGGATTACTCCAACATATGATCTCATGATCCGAAACTTTGCCCACGTTAAGTATGAACATTCAGCATTGTAACACAGTAAAATGGGGATCAAACCGCTCACATAAGTGCGCTGTTTCATTCCTAAGTCACACTGCCAACGACTGCCGTGGTATGTTCCTGTTGCACTGCAATTGTTGTTTGAAAATGGAACTTTTTTGAAAACGAAAACATAAAACGTTTCTGTTTTCAGTGGATCATTTGCCTTTGAATAACTGTCTGAGCCTTTTAGTAGCATTTGACAACAGAGAATATATTTCCTCTTTCACTGCTGCAAGCTGAAGGAACCAACTCTGACCCACAATCCCCACATACTCAGTACCGTGCACTATGCCGGAGTTCCCTGCCACTCTAGTCAATCATTGTGTTTCCACAGCGAGCGTCGCAGTCCGTCTCCGGAGCGTGCCACCAGCGCCTCTACACTCTGCTCCATTTTAACGGAGGTGATGCTGTGTGGCTATTTTTGACGCAGTATGTCGCAGGTTCCCGTGAAGCTGGACAGAATATGACAACCCGGACAAGAAGTCAGACAAGGAAACGCACAGAGCATCCGATCAATTTCAAAATAAAACACAATATACAGATTCACGGTCCTATTTTTCATCACTTTATCAACATTACGTCAAAACAGTCACCGAATGAATAACCAATCACCCTCAGACAGACAAAGTATCATGTTGTCTGCATGTTTCCTCTCGTGCAAAAACAGATCCAGTGGGGCTGACGAAGAAAAACCATGGCGCTGATGGACCGTGGCGAGAACGTAGTATAAAATGTATAAAATCAGTGCCCAGATATTTGAAAATATCTGAATTCCACTTGAAGGTTTTGGTCCAGCCAACTGTTTGGACGTTCTTTGTTGTAAACTGTTTATCCAAAGTTGGTTTCACATCCTGTCACATGTTGTTCCAGCTCTTTGGGGCTGTACTCATTTTAAAGAAATGTATAGAGCAGCAGAATGGATTCAAAGTCTGCTCTTTTCATTTTGGGTCAGGTCCCTTTCCTGTTCCAACATGACACTGCAATTAAGAGGATTTTCAGTTTTCCATTTGATTCATCATAATTACACTGCCGCAGATCAACTCAGGGACAGAAATGCACAACCTCCCTCTCATTCTTTTTTGTACTGGCCAGTGGCTATAATCGACCCGAATGGCTTCTCCAGTCATGAGATATACATGAATTAAGAGATAGTTAATTGCATCATTGGAATCCACTGTGGCCCTGGGGCCTTTTGTTCTCTGTTCCAGCGCTATCAAGTCTCCTCTGTAGCTCTGCTGCAAACTCCTGCAAAGTTACAGCTTCTTCTCACGCACTAATCAACTCTGAAAGTTTATTTTAGAGGAAATGTGCACTGTCATCACCGCATGGGCATACTGCATCCATTAGATCCTCATACATTTTTTAACAAGCTCTGTTCCCAAACAGTGTACTTTTGCAAATACAAACAAATACACCTTTCAGCGAGGTGTTGAGCGACTCCTGATATTAAGACTTTAATTAGTGACGGCTTGCTGAGAGCTTAGAAACGCTGTGTTGTGTTGTGTTAAGCAGAACTTCCATCCTGCAGGTCACTAACCGTGTGTTTCAAAGAACATTTGCAATCCCAAGAGGTGGATTTTGTTTTTCTTTTTAGTTTTATTATCACTGTCTGCTCATCTTCACTTCACTGGAGTTTCACAGGAGAAAGCATGGATGTGCTGCTCAGATGCTTGGCTCCTGCTGGTGCTTGTGTGGATTAGCCTTAAGAGATGCTGGCTGCCTCCCTAAACAATGCTGCCCCTCGAGCCCTGTGTGGATTATAATGAAGACACAATATCCTCGCTGCCCTGGACCTGCTGGCCCCTTCTCTCATCAGGCCTGTTGGCTGATGTTCCAGTCGCACAAAACACAACCAGTTTGGAGTCGGCCTTAATCACCCCCTCCAGAGACCTCACATGAAGGTGAGAGCTGAGTTGTGTTGTTGTTGTTCTTTTTATCACCACGGTGCTCTGACACAGAAAACAACAGTCTTTATCCCCAATGTCTCTCAGGTGGACCCTATCACAAGAACAGAATCATCTAATTTTGAGATGGCTCCATCCACTGTGATGGATCTTTGAAAAGAGAGGCCGCGCATAGACAGATGAGGAGGAGGTCAATGGATGAGTCCATTTTTTTAAAACTTAGTTTTGACTCTCATAGTTGTGACCATAATTCGTCTCACTTACTAACTAAGAATTGTAACACCATTTAGTTTTTGCCCTTGCTACAGTTTGCTGGGGGTTATTGTTCTTCCCACTATATCTGCTGATATCTGAATGGGTCCCATGCAACAACAAGCAATAGTGGTCTGACAATCAAATAGGATACATTGAAACATGGCAAAAATGATGGAGGGGTTCGTCAAACTAAACATGAACACAAGCTAAAAGAAGCGTTGTAAGTAAGTGAAGATTATTTAAATAGCACCTTCAAGAACAGACGTCACAAAGTGCTTCACAGTAAAGAATTGAACAGACATATCACAGACAGACAGTTACACAAAATCAAACAAAGGCAAGTCTGAACAGATGAGTCTTTAGCTGCTCTTTAAAAGTTTCCACAGAGTTCAGAGTCCCATCAGTGTAAAAGCAAAGCTGAGAACAACAAAGCCAGAGAGAGTTTGACTTCTCTCTCTTTTGAGAAGGACATGTGTTTTTTTGCTAAATTATGGCTTATTTAGCCTTTAATGTCGTGTTTATAAAGTGATTCCCTGTTCCTTGCAGTTGGCACCTTGAAAAACCTTGAAAACATGGTTTGAAGGGCGTTTAAATAAATAGTTTACTTCCTTACTTGCCATCCTAATATGAACCTGCTTCCTAATATGATGTGCTGCTCAGGTTTTCAAAGGCTTTAATATATCCTGTATGTACACAAAAGTATTCGCCGGAATCCATTAGCAGACGTCTCGTCGCAGTCTTAAGAACGACTCAGAGTCCCAGCAGGGTAATGAGCGCCGTCCTCGGAGAAGCAGGTTAATGTGTTTTTATTGCTGTGGTGAAGCTTATAGAGCCGTGATGACTCACTTTTTTATTTGCCCTCCAGATGAACTGCTTTTTATAATCTGGATAAATCAGACATGCCTGAAGTCTCGTCCTCAACAGACCGTGTCCCTATGTTTCCAAATATCAGCAGTTCACTTGGTTGTAAATGAAGATGATGGCTGGGACAACAGAACGGAGTTGCGACGTACTGGAAATGTGTTTTAAATGAAGGTCATGTTGATTTCTGTTAGAGCAACATACAAACCGGTCGGGTTCAACCGTCTGCGTCAAGTTTGCGCCGAACTCCCAACCTCCCTCTGTTGCTCTCACTGTGTTAACAAGCAGTCATGTAGAGCAAAAAGTTGCCAAAATGTTGCTCAGCTGCCCACTCAGGTGAACATCCGGCTGCAATAATGCATCTGGGATTCACGTGGGTGGAAACACATCCAGTATCTGTTGGACTCATTTTCTCCCACTAGCTGCACGTTAGAGAGAAACGTCTGAATTAAACTACTCTGACCTTTAGGTAAAGTGAAATACCACTGCTCTCATTATTCTGAAAGATAGCTGGAGGCAGGAGGAATATATATAACCTGTTTAGTTGGTCACACTTTATGGAGGGTGCAGAGGCCTGTTAGGCTTATATGACATGCCTTTGTCATGACACACTCCATCTGACTTCTATAAAGCTTAAATACAGGGAGCTTTGCAAATGTATTCCTGGTATTAACAGCTTGTTACGAGACAGATATAAAACAATGCAACCTCTAAAAACCCAGGTGCTGTTTTACAAGTTGTATTTTAAGGACTTGAACAAATATTACAAATGACTTTTTGCCATGCTAAGGCAGCAGGACACGTCTGGTCACCTTGGTGTTTAAATATGTGATCCATGGGATTTCTCATGACTTCACTGCGAGAAGGATAAGCTCTTAACAAGAATAATAATATGCAGGACAGAGAAAAGGCAGGCTGAAGCTGGGGTTTTAATACTGGCACCACAGCTGAGACAGCCAGCAGCGCTTTGACAAAGATTTTCCTGTTATTATTCACTGGCATACATATTCATTGGCTGAACACACAGGGGGCAGGCACATGGATCTACCAGGGATGAGGTCATATTATTATAACAGAAAGACAAAGGACAGCAGGAGGGGGTGTTAGCCTGAACGTCGGAAGATCCCAGACTCGTGACTGGAACGTGTCCTCGGAGCGTTCTCTGAAGGGCCGGAGGCCCGAGAAGTAAACACGTTCTCACTCAAAAATCATCAAATTCAGCAGCTGGATCAGTGGTCTTATGCATTTAAAAAGAGGATAGGTAGTTCTCTTGTTCTCTTTCAAGAAGATGAAGGAGCAATCAAGTTAGCAAGGACGGCTCAGGTCACTTTTGACGATATGAAGGGAGCTCGGAGTAGAGCATCAACTCCTTCACATGTAAGGTGGTTAGGGCATTTAACAAGGATGTCTTCTCATACCGTCCTTTAAATGAGTTCCTGATATTCAAAGCCATGACAGCTAGCTAACAAGTGTGAGTCCTCCCAAGAAGTATAAGGTGTGAACTTTCTTGACATTTTTGTGAGAATTCATACAATATTGTGTAAAACTGCAACAAACAAAGCACACATTTCATAATACATTAAAAAAAAAGAATCAAGACACAAAATAAGGCATGTTCTTAGATGACAATTTGCAATCTCAATCATTTAGTCATGCTGCTAGCTTAAAGCTCTGCTAGCTATCAAATTACTCAGTTCAAATGATTCTTTGATTTATGGTTAAAGATTCCAACAACCAATTGACTCTAACTCCTGTAGACTTAAAGTGAAGATGAAGTGAAGGGACTGCACCTGAAAAGACTCACATTGCATCATCATGCAGAATGGTACTAATTATTTCAAATGGGTGAATTATTCCTTTGAGTATTATAATGTCGCAGCATTACTGATTAATGCATGCTCTGAAGTGCAATATTATTTTAGTGAAAAGAAGCTCTGCGGCTCTCTATCACTGCTTTAGCTAATTGTGCTCCTCTTGTAACATGATTTCCTACAAATGAGAGTAAGAGGAGTGGGGTTATGTGCCACAAGATGCATTGTCTTCCTTTAAATGCCCCATTAGGCTCCAGCTAAAGGATTATGAGAGTCCTCATTAGTTAGCCTATTCCTCACCCTGACATGTCATCTCTTCTGGGTATCCCTGCCGTCAGGGCGCTCTGAACTGTGTTTAAACAAGGCCGGGGATGTGCAGGAGCAAGAAATGGAATTATGAGCAATGTCTGAAAACTGCTCACTGAAAAAAAAACTGTTGAACAGTTTTTCTTTCTGGATGTCAAACACAAGCGGCCTTACCTGCATCCCCTTTTTCTCTGTTAATCCACACATGTTTTTCTTGATTTGAGATGTCGTTTCTCTGCCAACACAGCGCTCAGGTAAAGAATCTGACAGTGGGAGAGGATTAATGACTAATGTGCTCCCAGTAAAATAGATGTCTGCTCCTATTTTTACCCTCCTAATTGGAAACTGATCCTCACAATGGCACGTTTTCATGAAGATGTTGCAAAAGAGGCTTATAGCTTTCAAACGGTATCAAAGGTTGTACAGATTAGCGGGCCTCCACGAGTCATCCAGG
Source organism: Labrus bergylta (assembly GCF_963930695.1). Classification (NCBI taxonomy): domain Eukaryota; kingdom Metazoa; phylum Chordata; class Actinopteri; order Labriformes; family Labridae; genus Labrus; species Labrus bergylta. The sequence goes on along the minus strand of NC_089209.1, from coordinate 24,179,704 downwards.
GTACAAATGTGTCGTCATCAAGAATGCACGGCTCGCTCAGTAGGGGTCGGAGTTTTTTAAAGATGCTATGCATTTATTTATATTTGGGCTAAAACTGTGCGCCTCATTTTCCAGTAACTCTTGGATGAACCTCAGTCACTTTGCTGGTATTTTTATTACATGGCCCTATTCTGTATGTAAATTAAATGTACAAACATTTTAGGAGTAATTCTGCCGTCATGAAACTGGTTTTATTGGCTGCAACATAAACTTTGAGGTAAGTACTTCCACTAAAGGTTACACAGGTTGTTTTTTTCTATATTATACGAGTACAGAGAATCCCTTCAGATGCACTTTTTTGTAAAAGAGGAAGATGCTTTATTCATATCCAGAAATAGTGTTGCATTGCAAGCAACCAGACGTCACTGACAAAAACAGTAATTTTACTGCACTGAGAACGGGAGATGTCTGTCACTGCCTTGAATTAATTATTACATTTTGTTTGATCAAATTGAACCTTTACTAAAGTCACACAGAAGTACAAATACTAACCAGAAATGCAACGTTTTGATAAAAGTTTTGTCTGTGGAATCGGCTGCTTTCAAGAGAGAAATCCAACAACAGCTTATGTTTTCTTTATTTAAATGTTCTATCACTGTATGGACACTTTACACACTGACACTTTACACTCTTTACATTACTCTATATTTTATATTTTGTACAATTCTTTTAAATTTTTTTACATTCTATTCTATTTTACTGTATATATGTGTATTAGTATTTTGAGTGTTTATTGCATGGCCTTGCGGAACAGTCCTTACATTTCACTGCACATCTGTATGAGCATGTGACAAATACAAATCTTGAATCTTGAATATAAGTCATTTAAAATTACAATGTGAGATAAGAACTTATGTTGACTGTTAGCATAGAATATTTTAAAAAGAGCACAGTGCATTTTGTGTGTGCGATGGAACCACTTAAATCCTCTCCACAGTCACTTTACAATCCATTTCTCGAGTAATTAAAAGACAAAGTGTGGGCTCAATACCATATGAATTATGTCTTTAAGTCATCATGAAGCACCTTTATGTGTCAATCAGAAATTTGTATAGATTGGAATCATTTACAGGCGCCGCACAATACACTCATGTCGGGGGTTAGTTCCCAAATGATCAGAGGTCCCCCGGTTATAGGAAAGACATCGTCCCAGCCGACTCTTAAAATAAGTTTTAAACTGATTATCAAAAGGAACTTTTTAATACTTCTACAAACCAGACCTTTAAGTGGACCAGCCACATATCCTCCATTCTTGAGGCCTTTACAGCCTCCTGCTAGCTGTTGCAATATACTGGAGCAATTTAAAAACTTTTAGTACCCCCCTCCAAAAACCCCCAAGGTGTCATTCTGGCCGACCCCAATGATAATCTTAGTTATATACCATGTAGCCATTAGTAAAAATACCATTATTCCCCTTTAAGCAGAGAAAATGAGTGCCTTGTAGAACGCTGCAACGAGCTGCATATTTTTTACAAGCAACCTTACTACATCATAATTTCCTGGAGCAGAACTACACTAAATCCTCACTCCAACCATTTTAAAGCCTGACCCTGTGTTCCCCCTCTCACAGCACTCTGAATTTAACATCCACATCATTTCCAAGTCTGCAGGAAAGTTGAAATGAGTGTCTCTACTGCACCTGAGTAATCTCCGAATCATCAAAGACAGACATTGATCTCTGTCTTGGAAGGAATCCGAGTAAATCAATCAGCCAGGTATGGCTACAGATAGCACAGACCCCCCCGTCGGATCCTCCTCCCATCAATAAAGGAGCAGAGCGGTCGATGGTCTGAGGCTAAACTACTGCCAACCACACTGGAGTGCCAACATTGCCTGTGGAGCTCTGCACACACCCTGGATGCCTCGATGTCTTCTGGGGAGCGCAGCAGTAATCAGGAAAGCAGAAATACTTAATGAAATGGGACCACTCACCACATTTCATCTTCACCAGTGTTAATACAGGCTGCGGATGCAACAGAGGATTGGTTCTCATGAAAATAATTTCAACAAGTCACATGTCTGCACTGCAGCACACATTAGTTCTTACATTAGTTTGTAGTCCACGTGGAAATGAATATTGGATTTTAAACTGTGTGGAGTTTGTAATGCATTTTGTACTTCCATAAAAAAAAAAATCAGTGCAGTTTCTAAGTTCTTTGCAAAGAGGAGTAAGAGGTTTGAGGGTCTATTTGTGTGAATCGAGTGATTGGAAGAGCTGTCAAGTGTCCACTGAGCGAAGGGCATGGAAACCTTCCTGTGGTCCTTTTTAAGGGTATTGGACAGGAGTCACAGTGTTCTTCTTCCTGCCCTCGCTGTGTTCTTGGTGTTTCCTGTCATAATGTATCCACCAGGGCACCTCGGCAGTGCTCAGAAAGTTAATTGGCACCTTGTTTCAGACTTGGTCTGCACTAGGACTTGAACTGGCAACCCTCTGGTTCCCAACCAACAGTGTCACTGCCATCCATTTTGATAGGACAGTGGATAGAGCAGGAAAATCATAAAGAGATAGTGGGGAATGACATGGGGGGAAAGGAGACACGGTTTGGACTTGAAGCTGGGCTGCCGCTTGGAGAGGTATAGCCTCCGCACATGGGGTGCTACCAACCACTAGGTAGGCTGTTGGTGCCCTCAAACAGTGTATCAGAGATATTTCCCGCTTTTTTCACAAGATGTGGTTGTATAAAGTGTTGTTCAAGTGCACACTTAAAAAGAGAAAGCTCAAAGTTCATGTTATATACATTCGAAATGACCAGAGAAAACTAATTGTTGTGGTTGTTGTTCCTCTTTTACGGCTAACAAACAGTCTATGCCCCATGGAGGATTTAAAGGTTGTGGTTTTAAATGTATGGCTACAATCACCATATTTTACAGTAAGCCACTTAGACTTCAGTTCAAATCAATCTGCACAATACTCTTAATCCACTTTTTTAGGGTTTGGGGACAAAAGCTGGCTCCACAGACGTCACCTGCGAGGAGGGCAGTCTCTATGGTTATTTCTAAACATAATATGTAGTATTTGAATACTTTGTACTAAAATGTTGAGATTTGGACCTGAATTGATCAACAACACTACTTAAAAAATGTTTATCTCTGTCATTTGTTCGGACAATTAGGGCACCCTTACTTCTTTGTGCTTCGGCACAGTACGGGACCACTAGGCCCAGTGTGAGTTAGGGATGGGTATTTCCCACAACCCCAAGAAACGATAATCACGATACAGAGGCCACAATACGATACATATTGTGATATTGATTTTGGATAATTGCCATGTCCTACACAGAATTCACTACAACAGCTGTTCTTTATAGTTGAAAGAAATATTTTAATCCCAGAGCTGTGGCTATAGTGTTATTGTGAACTGCACCATCAGTTGTTCTTCAAAGCTGTCATCACAGCTTTGCAGCCGTATCGATTTTGTAACATCTGCATCGATACATGCTGTTAGGAGCACATGATGAAAGATTGCCATATCAATTTTTTGAGCACAGCCCTAGTGTGAGTGAGGCCTACAAAGAATAACAATCTGAGCCCGTCAGTCATAAAAACAAGAACTGCTGGTGTACGTCATGATTAGCAGCATTTGCCTGCAAGGATGACATTACATGCATGTTTCACAGCTGCATGCTGAAACACTCTACTGAAGCAATTAATAATCTTCTTGTACTTTTTATTTAATTAAACCCTAAATTATGTAAAAATGTGGCAAAGGTTTAGGATGAGGGCCTAATGTTTAAGTCTTCAATTAACTGTAATAAACAAGGAGAACATGTGAAGCAATCAATTTAAAACAGGTTTTCAATGTCACATGAGAATTGAAGTTCAAAATAATTTCCCAAGGAAACACATGTCAAAGATGATTGCATGAAGTATTTCTGTAAATCAAAGAGTTTGTGTGGAGATCTGCTCTCCGGTCAGGACAGTCTGCCCTCCTTTCTGTGTGAACCTCAGACCCTGTTGGACCCGGCCTCATTCAGGCCCATCACTCTGTTAAGCCTCTACATTCTCCTCATTATGAGCATAGTTAGAAACCAATTAATTGAAGTGATTAAAGTGTTTCCCAACTCAAGAGAAGTTAAGGAGATTGAGGTCAAATAGTGTTAATTTATTTGAGTGAATATTCCACTGCTGCCCCCACACTCACACATTATCAGGAGCAGCCCCGCCGCCTGTACGCTGATTAATTCAGGACTTTAATTGTTGTGTCTGGAACAGCTCGGGGTGTGTGAACGGGGGCCGTCCTCCTCTTCACTGCTGTGTGTTAATGTGACGTAACATGCAGGGAAACAAACAAGAAGCAGGGATCCCTCCAAGCTAATCAGATGTAACATTTAACAACAAAAGAGCAGAGTGGGTAGAACAGAGAGAGCTGCGTTCAATCACAGCGAGGTCTTATCACCTGTTTAAGAAAGGGCAACATCTTATAGGCTGTGGTGAACGATTTTTATGGCCTAGAATAAACTGGAGGCAGAATTTTAGTTCCATTCTTGTTCCAGTTCATCATGCCATATTATTTAATGTTTGTGTTCATAGATTACAAGTTAGTAACCTAAAGAGAAGGAAACAGCACTGTTTCATTATGAAGGGACCAAAATGTCTGAATTATACCCTCATCATGGGGCAGCAGTAGCTCAGTCTGTAGGGACTTGTGTTGGGAACCGAAGGGTCGCCGGTTCAAGTGCCGGACCAGAAATTGGCCTTGGAGCTGGAGAGGTGCCAGTCCACTTCCTGAGCACTGCAGAGGTGCCCTTGAGCAAGGCACCGAACCTCCCACCAGCTTAGGAGTGCTTAGTGGGCAGCTTCCTCACTCTGAAACCTCTCCAGCGGAGTGCATAGGATCCTGTTTGTCCATATGTGTGTGTATTTCGGCCTATGTGTGTGTAGCATGTCCATTAAACAGAGTTTAAAAACAAATTTCGCCTTGCAGGATTAAAAAAGTATGAATCATTATTATTATATATTATCATATACCTTTTTCTGAACTGCCCAACCTCAGGTCTTGAACAATGAATCCAATGCAGAAGTGCAAAATCTTGCAGTTTGTCGAGTGTCTGCTTGAGGCTGGCTGCAGAAACACTGGAAGTCACATACACATGACTGGTCAGCTTGCTTCCCAGAAGCGGCATGCTGCTCGTGGACAGGTCACGCTAACCAATCAGTATAGCCTGCTCCACCTGCTCTTTAATGTCTGAAATGGCTTCAGCTGGACCAGAAGCGGAGTTTGGAGATACGTAACTCCGTATGATAAGAGCAGCCGAAGACACGGTGTCTGTTAACACGGTCACCAAAGACGGATTTAAAAACCTCCTCCGCACGCTGGACAGAAGATATGTGATTCCCTCCCGCACCTACTTCAACCAGGTTGCCATCCCACAGCGGTACGTGGATTGTAAAGAAAAAGTGGTAACAGAGCTGAAAAATGTGGAGTATTATGCCACAACTACTGATATGTGGCAGGACGACCGAGCCCTATCTTAGTTTGACTGTGCATTTCGTAAAACTTTGAGTTGAAAAGTCACTGCCTGCAGACAGCATACTTTCCCACTGACCACACCAGAGAGAATATTGCCCTGGGATTGAGAGAGAGTCTGTCAAGCTGGGGTCTGAAAGAAGAGGACCAGACGTGCATCACAACCGACAATGCAGCAAACGTCATCAAAGCTATGGAACTTAATCAATGGACCAGACTTCAGTGTTTTGGACACAGGCTGCATCTTGCAGTTGGTAAGTGTAAGAGTGTGTGTTTGTGTGAGTTTGTTTATTAATTTACTCATTCATAAGGATTTAATATGATGATGTGTGCCTATTGTCTTCAGTATAGTTTTTCTCATAATGTTGTTTTTCTTTGAAGCCCTTACAAATACCTTGTTTGAATAATTAATATTATAATGATCACATATTATTTATCATGTTATGTGCTTTTGATCATTGATTTCCTTACTGTTGTCTGTAATATGGCTTTCTTGGATTTACTTTGTTCTCTTGCTAGAAAATCTGCCTTGCAAAGTTTATCATTATTATCCTTACATTTTCAGCCTGTAATTCTCATTTAATGTTTATGTTCTTCTTTTTTTGTCCAGAAAATGCTGTTAAAGATGATGCAAGAGTTAAACGGGCAACAGGACTTTGCAAACAGATGGTTGGTGTCTTCTCTCATAGCTGGAAAAAGAAGACAGCACTGAAAAAGGCACAGCAAGAATTAAATTTACCAGAGCACTCACTGATAACAGAGTGTCCGACAAGATGGGGCTCAAGGCAAAAAATTATTGGGAGGGTGTTGGAGCAAAGCAAGGCGTTGTCTCAGGTTCTGTCTGAAGACAAGAAGACACTTCACCTGGTCCCCGCTTGGCAGGACACAGATGTCCTTGAATCGATAAACAATGCCCTTGGTCCTCTTCAGGAGTTTACAGATGCCCTGTCCGGTGAAGCCTATGTAAGTGTCATACCTGAAGCCAGTTCTCCGTCTCCTGAGAACATCAACCCTGACTGAAAGTGATGAGGATACATATCTTACCAAGGAAATCAAATCAAGAGCTCTTGGCTACACTGAAGATAAATAGAGTGACCCAGCCACACAGGAGCTACTGGTCATTACTTCTTTCCTTGATCCTAGATTCAACACTGACTACATAAGTGTGGAGAATGTCCCAGACATCAAAGAAAGAGTTTAGATTGAAATGGAACAGGTGGCACGAAAGGTAACTTGTCCTGTTTCTTTGTGTGGTTTTAGTAATACAAAATGCCACATCAATACAAGTGATATTTTTATTACACTGATTGGCATGTTTACATAGAATGCCCAATTGCTCTAAATCACATCAGACTGCAAAACTTTGACAGCTCTTATCTCTGTGTTTTGCAGGAAAAGAGGGCTCGTGTCAGCACCACAGATCCCATCCCCCAGGGTGCAGCAGAGGCAGAGCCATCCACCACAGGGAAGGGAAAGCGGTCATTGGGCAGCTTCTTCAAGAGCAAGGCTGTCCCTCCTCCTTCTTCCACTACGCAGTTGGAGGATGCCATTAAAGCTGAACTGGACAACTACCTGATGACTCCTACTATTGATGGAGAGGAAGATCCACTGGCCTGGTGGAGAGTGCACAATGTTAACTTTCCATGGCTAAGCAAACTGGCTCGTAAATTCCTATGCATACCAGCTACCAGTTAGCCATCAGAGAGATTGTTTAGTGCTAGTAGCAATGTTGTCAGCGCTCATGTCTAAAACCATCAAAGGTTGACATGCTGTTTTTTTTTACAAAAAAATCTGTAAAGAGTGATGTAGAGATGTCAGAGAAGCAAGTATTATTGTTGATTTAGTACTTTTGAGATTTTATTTGTTTGTTCTGCACGTCACCCTGACTTGTTGTGTCAGCCTTTTTAAAAAAAAAAGATATTTGTTATTTTTGCTATAATGTTTAATGCTATATTGTTTACAGAATAGATGTGCAATATTTGGTTGCTGCTGAGCTGAGCCATAAATGAATGACCCACCTATTTTAATGTCTGACATATTTTTCAGAAGGTAAGAGGTCATTTTATTTTAGTAAGAGTTTTATTTTATTACCATTACTTTTCAGTTTCACTTACTGTAAAAAGATAGTCCAAGTCCAGGTTTCTTAATATAGGGTTGATAAAGTACTGCTGCCATAGATGTTGATAAGCTAGCGCCCTTCAGCCATAAAAGACTGACCTTGACCTATACCTACTTGAGTGTAAGGCTGTTGGGCAAGATCATTTGGTAATTGTTGAATTTTGTTTTTCTTATCATTACATATTTAACATTGCTTTTTTTTTGGAATTGTTTTGTATTTTATCTAACTTTTTTAAGTTAACACAATTAAGGATTTTTTGCACTACTTTAAGTTAAGACAGTCAAAGATGGCTCTTTTAGTTCTTCAGTTGTAATAACTGGACTTTATAGAATGTACATGCATGTTTCTTGTTAATAAATACATTTGAAATCAATTCTTAACTTTAGTTTTCATTCTTGCATTAGAGTAATGGCATTTAATGTTTTAATGGTATGATGTAATTTTCTGTCATGTTTGTAAATGTTACTGTACATTGTTAATATTGCACTGAAGCTTGATTTGAAAAAAATCGTGAATCAAATCAAAATCACAATATCTACCAGAAAAATCGCAATTAGATCTTTTCCTAAAATCGTTCAGCCTTAATGTGAAATAGTTATTTTTGGGCACCCTCCCCATTTCTCCACAATGAATGTGTCATATAATTTAATTGTTTGTTATGTCAACCATATCTCAAAACACAACATGTAGTTGATTGCATTTTAGTTGGACAAGAACAATGAAACAAGTGAAAGCAAGAAGGAAAGCAATGCATTAAAATTACCACCCGAACATGCAATCATAAACACGACAATGATTTAAAAATAATAATCTCTTATATGCTGACAGAGAGATGATACATCAGTGCCACTGGTTCCGTCTAGAGAGCTGGAGCGCAGATATGAGCAGCTGTGCACACATCATAACTACAAGATCACACAGGAATAAAGAGAACGACAACATGTTGCTTTGTCTATCTGAGGATGATTTGGTGTTCTTTTGGTGCCTGTTTTGACGTTAGGATGATAAAGTGATGAAATATACGATCGGGGGTCCGTATGTTGTGTTTTATTTTGAAAAATACTGGTTTTCTTGTCTGTCTTCCTGTCCGGGTTGTTCAATTCTGTCAAGCTTGCAGAGGAGCTGTCGGTATAGTGACGCTGCTGGCAGACAGAATTAGTAGCATTGAGTAGACTTGCAGCTGACGGCAGCGTAGTGCCCGGTGCTGATGGAACGCGGCAAAATTGGCAGTGAGGTAACATAATGACCTCATCTACAAACACTAAACATGATGATAACAAAGACAGAAGCTTGCCTTCATATTTTCATTATCATGCAAACAACTTTTCTCTTTTACCTGCTCACTTGAAGTCCCTTTTCAGAGGGTTAGAATGTTTTCTTGCTTTTGTAACACACAGAAACATTTCCTGTAAGATGTCTCGCTGTGCCGCTCTGAGCATGAATTAACATGTCTTAACTGTGTTGCAGCTATTTCTACTTTTAGTCTGTAAGTGGCAGGAACTGTGTTTATGTTCCCATGAAGGAGAAAAGCAGATCCCCCCCCCCCCCCCACACACACACACACACACACACACACACACAAACAAGAAGTCTGACTCCGAGGCCAAGGTAAAAACAACTTGTCATAAACTGAGCGTTTCAATGTTTTTCCTCATCCAACACTTGTACATGAAAAACAACATTTCCATGAACCTCGAGCACTAATTATAACGTAGCTGTGTGTGTGTGTGTGTGTTTATTTGTTTAGCTCACAGTGCTACAGTAACACACTCTCTGGCTGGAGTATAAGCTTCATTATCCCTCTGCTTATGGAGTGCTTTTTGGAAGTGGGTTAGTTGTCAGACAGCTCTGAAATCCGCAGCTTTTGGCTGCTCTTGACACTCCGGTTGAACCCTTCCTATTAACGCTGGATTACTGTGGAGAGGCCGTGTTTCCTTGACAGGGGAATAGAGCCCAACATTGGAGCGGGGATGATTTCATCTCGCAGTTTTTAATTGCTCTAGCATCTATTCATGCACTTTCAAGATGCGGCAAGCAGCTTTGCAGATTCCCAGGGAAAAAAAAGTCAAGGTTCAGCAGAAATATCTGCTACCGAATACTGCAGCATCAAAGTTTCATGCTCTCAGGATAAACAGATCCCTCTCCAGCTATAATGTTTTTCTTTTTCTTCAAACATCTGCCAAATCTCGCCATTTCAAGGGAGCTTCTGTTGTCTTTGTGTTCAGCCAGAGTCAGCGTGAGCTTTACACAAAAAAATGAATGTGTGACTAAATGAGTGCACTGATGATGGTGATCACTGAGCAGACAGAAGAGAGTCAACATTAGCGTCTCCGCTGGTGGCAACTTATGGAAAAGAGAGAGAGAGAGAGTAGGGCTGATTATGAAGACGAGTCCTGCAACTGACGCCGCTCTCATGGTGTGAATATGATTCATTATGTAAGATGAAGCCGTGCTGCAGCTGATACTTCAGTATGAACATGTGAGTGTGTGATGGAGGAGAGTGTGTGTGTGTGTGTGTGTGTGTGTGTGTGTGTGTGTGTGTGTGTGTGTGTGTCTGTGTGTGTGTGTGTGTGTGTGTTGTCTCATTGGGCCTCATTACCTTTTAACACATCCAGTCCTGTTTTAAATCTTAATCATTAAATAAACCCCCATCATGTTGTTAGTGTATCACTAATGAATTGTTTACAACACATCGTGTGTATGTCTGTAATTCTTCTGATGATGAGCATCTCTGTGATACTCTCCAGTTTCCATTCATTTTGTTGATTCTAGTTCAGATCTGAGTCTCTCTGTTGCTGTCCAGGGTGCTGAATCTAGAGCTGTGCTGTGTGGAAGCACCAAACGGACTCCCAAAGTTAACGAGGGGTTATTTATTTCTTGCATTAGTTAGTGTATGAATGGGTATGGGGTGGCCTAGGCACTTACACCTTTAAAAAAAAAGCAAATATATATTTTTGTCAATATCCTGATCCTATAAAATTATCTGATCCATGCCATTAATCTGTGTTTCCATTCAACTGAACGTTAAACCTTTTTAATATTGTTACTCATGTAACAAATGTGTATGTGATATGAAAACACAATTTATTATATAGGCTGGTTAAAAAAATAAAAGCTTGGCCGGTGAATTTTTTCTTGCCATCGAGTCTAAAAACACAATTTGGGACCCTGCTGCAGTACTAAAAAATGGCAAACGTCTCTTCTGTTAACCTCAGCAGGTAATGACTCTGAATGACTAACACATAAAACTAAAGCAGTCTCAAGTGAAGCTTCAGTACAATCACCGCGTGCAGACTATTTTTGTCAGAGAGCCTAATGCGGGGCTGGACTAAACCCAAAAATTGCTCGTTTCGAGCTTTCCTGTTGTTCATGTTGTGGCTCTGAGACATTAGCTCCTCAGCCCCCGACTCTATTCAGCCCCCGGTGTGATGCAGAGAAAATCCACACTTAGCCTGAAATATAACCCAACACTGATGACTAAAAATAAGCCCTTCAATTTTCCAATTTTCCCCTCAGACTAACAACCACTGAGGGGCTGCAGGTTTGTTCTCACACATCACCAATAAAAATAATGACAAAGTACGAGAGATTCAATTATGCTACTCATGAATCATTTGTGGTTAAATGATTAAAAAACAAAAACAGCCTGGTTAAAATTCATTAAAGCTGAAACCTGCAGAAATGCGGAGGCGGAGTGATTTCCCCCCGACGACCAGCAGAACTACATCATCACAGTTCTGTCAGTTATCGCTAATTAGAGCTTCACAGGAACTCGTCCTCAGAGCAGCAATGATTACCTGACATCACGTTGTGGAACTAGATAATTTACTTTCCTCCCCACGGGTGAATTTTAACTTTGTCTGTTACCTCACCAGACAGAGGGAAAAATATGTTTTATTTCTGCCTCACTCTGCTGCCACAGATATTCTCATTTAAAAGTCATCAATAACAACATATTGCCAGAATCAAGCAGCAACCTCCAATGTTTAAAAATTAAGTCAATGCAAAGAGTGCCAAAAACTGCAGTACCTCGAGTGACCACTTGAGGCTGTCTCCAAAAGCTAAGAAATCCCCATTAGGCTGAGTCAGTCACATCTTTTAAATCACTTCTTAAAAATCACTTTCCAGTGATTTCCCTTTAAATGATTTGTATTAATCCATCCCTTTCTTTATTCATGTTATTGCTCTTAGCCTTTTCATCTTTTGCACTTTTATATATTTACCAGCATTCTTTGATTTCACCTCTTTTATATTAATTTCAGTTTTTATTAACTGTGATGTGTAGTCTTCTTTACTTTTATATTCTTGCCTTCAGCTTGTTGACTTTTCTTTTTCTTTAATTGTATTGCTTTTAAGTCTCAACTGCCTTTTGAGACCTTCCTGTTGTATCTTTTATTATTTTCTATCTCCTGTTACTTGCATTTATATTATTTCTTTAAGAATTCTCTTTGTTTGACTTTACTGCTGATGGTTAATGTTTTATTGTCCTGAGTTCCTGCCTTGCTTTGTCTGTCAAAGCACTTTGTAAATGTCTGATTTTAAAGGTGCTATATAAATAAAGCTATCATTATTATTATTATTATTATTATTGTTATTATTATTATTATTATTATTATTATTATTAATAATAATAATAATAATAATTTTCAAAATCTATCCCGGCGTTGCTTATTTATTATTAGTTCTAATGTTGGGTCAGTGGTAGAGCTGGTCCTCAGCCAATCATAAGATTGGGCGTGCTGTTCCTCTTCCTTTATGTTGGAGAATATGTTAAAATACGCACAGATGTTTATAACATTAGTGATTGAATGAAAATGGCACTACTGAAAAGTGCTTTGAGGGGTTGGAAAACTAAAAAGGCTCTAAATAAGTGCCCTGAGGACCATTTTCAGGGCAGCTAGATGCTTTATTTTACACTTACAGCAGTTTGCATATTATCACTAATTTAACCTCATAATGACCTGTAAGTTTACCAGAGTTTTACTGTAGAGCCCTGAATTGTCATGATTTGAAGCTTAGAGTCAGTGACCCAGCTGCTGTACGGTTTGGTACTGAGCATGTGGTGGCTGTGATTGCACTGCCTGTTGCTGCAGTGTTTTAAGTTTTTTTGTTGTTCATTGTTTCATCGGAATCAGGGAAGTATATCTGTTCTGGACGCAGACAAGCACTGTGCTGAATTTTCCTTTTTCCGTCTTCTATATCATCCTAATTTAAAATAAAGTCTGGGTTTTTGAAAACTGCGCTTTCCCCCTGTGGAGCTGAATCTGACCTATTTGTCATTCCACAGCAGACACAACACAACCTTGGCAGACGTGTACATGAGATACGAGGGAGATTGTTGGTAGAGAAGTTTTTACTGAATACGGTGACATTGAGCTCAGCTTTCAGCAGAGGTGTTCACTGAAGTGGAATGATGAGACTCCTTAGTGTTTCATGTGCTCAGACCTTGTAAACAGCAGCCGGACAAAATAATATCTGATAAGAGAGTCGAGGAGGGGGCGTGTGTGCGGCCCTGAGAGCGGCTTTCTCTCAGTGTTACATTTGATTTGCTTCTTAAAACTCTCTTAACACCTCCTGTCCTTAACACAATAAAGCTGTTCTCATCAAGAGTTTAGATATCTTCTTCTCTTAGTCTGTCTAGCTTCTCATTTCAAAACCCTTATCGCCTTATCTTTTTAATTGTTAAATAAGTTTAGGATTAAAGAAACGTGACTGAACCTTCTTTCCATCATTTAATGTGATGTGTTCAAACATTTAAAAAGTAGGTCAGTAGGTTAAGGCATGTAAGTCATTTGACTCTACAGCATGAAATATAAAAATAGTACAAATCCTGTGGGCTTCACTTTCAAAGACATATTGTAATCATCAGTTTCTCTTGTTAAATAAAAGCATGTAAGACGCTGAAACTAGGTCTGGGTATCACCTCTGATCGATTTGATTCCAATTCACAAGGTCCCAATTTGATTCAATTTGCTGATTTGATACAATACTTATGAATTTAGGGAAATTGAAGTGACAATACCAACTCTGCTTCAAAATGATTAGAATTATCAGAGAAGGAAATATTTAAAAAGTCAATTTTTAAATTAAAAATGTACCCCAAAGCAGTTACACAAAAGTACTTTTTATTTAGTCACCTTGGTCAACAGTAGCTGGATTCATTGCCTTGTGGCTAGTTTGAATTTGCTTTGTCTGTAAACCATGTGATGTCCACTCATTGTTGATATAGTGAGAACAGTCGGGTATGGATCTGTTGCTCTGGATGTCCAGCTGTCACAGGTTAAGGCGACTCTCTCTGCAAACTTAAGTGAAGTGCTGTGTTTCACCTCTGCATACAGTTTGGGGATTGTCATTTAACCCAAATGTTTGCAATGTCTTGTATGAAACAGACGTGACAGTCTGCTCAGCTCAGAAATACAAAAGACAAACTGATTTGAATGGATAGGGGGGAAAGGGAATATATCTTATTAAAAGACTGATCTCTGGATTTGATGAATCGATATCAGATGAAAATAGATTTTTCAAACACAGTCCTGACTCAAACACTAGAACAAAGTGTTATAGTGCCTCCATGTGGGACTTGAATACGTCTCCAAAAGTTTAAACTTCCATGTTTGAGAAACCTGCAGATTTAGAAGCGTCCCTCTCAGACTGTGTTTAATTGCTCAGATTAACGACGAGTCGTTTTTTCTCTGTCGTGATCTGACAGTTTCCTCCCACGCTGACAGCTGAGTGATTCACCCAACACTTAGATCTTTGTATTTAAGGAGGAACTTCTTAATGGGCAGGCTTTCTGATCCTAATGGGCTTCTCTAATTAGAACGTGTTTTATTTATTAAAAGCTGATTCAAGTTGAATTATCTCAGTGCCTATATGTTACTAAAATAAACAACTTTGAGCCAGGATTGATTTTAAAGCCAAAATTGACTACATTGTGAATGACCTTAATGCTAATTTAGATTGTAAAAATATCCAATAAGTAATTTCCTATATCACAAGACACAAGTCCTATTGCAACCTTATGGAGCTCATTGTTGTAACGATACGATACTGTCTGATATGATGCTCTTTATTGTCCTCTTGGTGAAATTGGTCATGGACTCAAGTGCTGCTCACATGTAGCACTTCAGTATGTGAACATAAATGCATAATCTTTGGCTGCGTTCACGCTGTAAGCCTGACCCAGAACATCCAGATAGATATGTGTGCATTGTGTGTCAACTCGGCTCTGTTACGGCTCCGTGCACCCTCGTCCATCAACACCCACAGGCTGCCCTCTCAGAGTGCAGCACGGAGCAGCACTGACACGGACAGCTGTCTCGAGACGAAGGAGTTCCTGTGGGAATTACAGATTCACTCACAACAGCACAAGATTAAACTGAGTCTTTTATTCTGAAAATAAACCGGATGTTTTTAAGGAAGAATGTGCAACTTCTTGATCCAGTAGATGTCACCCTTGAGCACCAGCATTAAACCAAAACAAACTGCTATTTCGTGACACCTACACCATACTGAAGCCTCCACTCTCCTCCAGCGTCAAACCTCCAACCCCACTTCTCTAGTCCTTGACTAAAACAGCTTTGATACACAATGCTGTCCCGTCCATGTAAACAAATAAATGTCACAAATTCTTCCTTTTATGTTGTTTTGTCGCATTACGTAGGCAACGCTTTACTAAAACATTGCTGACATATTTGTGCAGTTTAGACAGTGCTCTCTCTGTCTTCAGTGCACAGCAGCTTTAGGTTATCAGCATAACTATTGATCTGTAGTTTTCTAAAGCGTCAGTACTGCTGTGGATCACTGTAATAATGTTGATTGTATAGTTGTAAGACACTTCTACAAACATTTTGTAGATTTCCTTGCAAAATGTAATTTTGATTTCAATAGGCATTAAAAAAACTTAACTTAAACATGATTTTCTGGCATAAAACTGTTTCTCAGCGAGAAGAACATGAAGCAGGGAACCAAAGGACACATTCCCACTGACCAATGACTGTCTGGTCTTACAGGCTCTATTTGTGATAACACCCCCCAGCTTTGAACATTCCCTTTGAAGATTTCTGTCCCGGGCTGAATAACAATGTAATCACATCTAAAGCCGGGGTCCTGCTGCAGGGCCGAAACACTTTGAGCACCTGGAACACCTCGGTCTGAGAGGTTTTCTGTCTCCAAGGTTTCAGATGAGTATTTCCTGCTGCATCAGTGCATACTAATAACACTGCAGGTGGAAGAGACGGAGGTTTTTATTGTGACAGAAGTGAGCAGGAAATGTGTCCCTCTGGCTGATTGTGTCTGTGTTATTGCACAGCTCAGTCAGAGACACCACCTGCCTTCTTTGCATTGTCATCTTATGCAAGAAAAGTAAAGAAATCATCAGAGCGCACAGCCTCCAGCCGTCCACGCTTCCACTGATCTGAATCCGGCTTCTGTCCACTTCCTGAACACATTGACAGATTCTAACATTTAATGATTGTTTCATCTACCAGAAACCATAATCCCCTAATCTCTGTCTGTCATATCTATTATCTCCCACTGTTCTGTGCAGAGCGCGCAGAGAGAGGCCACCTTCAGCTCAAGAACAACTAATCCGCTTACAGTCACTCGCCAAATAGAAGAAACTGTTGTTTTTGTTGCAGAGCGGCCAACATGAGGGGGAACTGACTGAAATGGCAGGAGGTGATTTTTGTTGATGACTCACACTGATGTCTGTGAAAAGGCGTCACAGTGGAAGTGATTAAGCAACTAAAAGAGGAAGTTAATTTGACAAAAGATTAATTTATCCTGGGCGTCCTGGTGGCCCAGCAGGTGGCGCTGCACACAGTGTCATTGTTACATTAAAGGTCGGCACTGTTACATGTTATCACTCCTCTATTTCATCAGTCCCCTCTCTTTTTTCTTATGGCAACCTATAAAAAGTCAAAATAATTAAAAAGGGAAAAAAAACTATTTCTTCTTGTTTGTCAGTGTTTAATTTTCAGTCGTGTAATGTTCATTTCTTGTTTACTATTATGGTTTGTGGTTTGTCGTGCTTGAATCGGTCAATCTGTTTTAAAAAGCAAATAACACAGGCATAAATTATCACCATGACGATGTGTGACATCTTTTCACCAACTGCTTTCCATCTGTTGCACAGAGATTTCATTTCCTGGGCCTGGTTATTTTGAAAAAAACCTGAAGCACAAAATACTTAAAGCTTGAATAAAAACCATTAAAAGTTGTTCATGTGCGTCATCACTAACTTTATAAAAGCAAGTGTCATCAGTCTTTCAAATGAAATGTTCTTTGTTTTTGTTGAGTAAAAGCAGTGGTGTAGTGGTACCTGGTAGTGGTAAAAATGTTTTTAATTGAATTGGTCCTTCCAGCAGGAGATAAACAGCCTCTTTTATAAACAGTGACATGTAGGACTACTCTTGCATATTTAGTTTACCCAAACAATTGGCCTTTTGTATTTGCACATTGACACTCAACTTCAACAACTACTTCCTATTCCTAAGCAGTGTTGGGGGCAATGCATTACAAAGCAATGCACTAGCATACTCTGGTTACAGAGACAAGTAACACTACACATGTAGTTACATTTTCAAATAAGCAATCTTACTTTAAAATGTATAATCTAGAAGTGGGTATAACCTATGGAGACAGAAAAATAAATGGTTATACTCCTACTGTACCTGCGTATCCTTGACCATACCCCTGGGTATATAGTTATTAGCAAAACTCTACTTCTTAGGAAAGTAGCTGTTCCACAGTAAAAGTTTAGTCGTGGTGTCTCTTTCTATACAACTGCTGTCTCTTTAACAAGTTCAGTCAACTTCCTACATTTCTTCTTTCTACCATGACAATTTGACCTATTCACACATGTCAAAAAATCCTAACATTTTTTGATTTGAGCTGCAATTGTGAAGAAAATGGCCACGTCTTTCGCCCTGTTTGAACCCAGACATTTTCCTGCCAGCCTCCTTGTAAAGATTCTGCATAAAGAGGAGTCGATGTGTGAGAGCAGTAGATAATATTCAGCAAAATGTATCCACAAGCAAGTGAGTGGGTGTGATGACATTTAAACCCTGTGATCATTGTGAACGTAATGAAACTGCTTCATTATGTCTTCTGCTCACCTGTATGTTCATTCAGCTTTTTCATTATCTGCTGGGTATCTTGACACATCCTTTTTATGAGGGACATGTGTGAATAAGAAACTCTGAAATGTTCTGGATATGTTATGAATACATGCATGAAAACAGCTTAAGATACAAATGCTATTAAACTCAGCGATCCTAACAACCTAGAACATTATCATGGTTTCTCACGGTCATGCTGTGGTCATTGCACCAGTGACCAAATAACATGGTCGTTGTTGTTGTTGTATTACCAGAGTATTTTTTTTTCTTAAGAAACAAAAATGTTGTTTTAACTAGAGAGCGGTGTTCTGGTATTCTTTGTTGTTTTTACACATTTTTTATTTTAGAAAGCAAAAATCAAATTGGTGTAGCTGAGTACAGTATGGTATAGAGTCACACACCACTGTTGAAACATCACAGACCTCAAGGTTAGTTTCAAGGTTAACCTCCCTGACATCCCCCCCCAGAAAATAGATGTGCTACTACATGCAAAACCAATCAAGTGATACCTGGAACCAACAGAGCAATCTACATGAACATAAACACATTTCAATGCACACATTACAGAATGGCAATTACATAAAACCAAAATAGATGTGCAGAGCTGAGGGGTTGAATATGAAATGTCATTACAAAGACAAAGAAGACATTTTGTCCAGGATACCTAAGCAATCAGTGATTACCTCTATATATAGCACACACTGCTTTAAATCAAGATTTTTTCAACCTCAGGTTAAGCTATTAGAATAACAGGTATAACAATAGTTTTCCCCTACATGTGTAGCTTATACATTTTAATTAGAACTAGTCAAGGCATTTTTCCATTTAGTCACATGGTTTAATATTATTTTAAACTGTTAAAGATATTTATATTTTTACAATTTTTTTATCTTAGGATCCATTCCACAGCGAATCAAAGAAAAGACGCGCTGGAATTCTGATGATAAGAGGGGGGGGAGTGGACAGCTCTGGCGTCTGTGAGGTTGCGCTGATTGGTGCATCATTTCATGCTCCATTTGTATGAATTGGTCAGTTGACGTATTTTGTAGAAGAAATGTGAGATGACTGTCCTTTATTTCTGACACTGTCAGATATTTGTCGTAGACTATGTTTGGTCGCATGACAGGAGATCAGTGATCTTTGAGCCTCTCTCACAGTGCGACGTAGGACCACTGTTTAGGAACCATGACCACAGATATTACCATAATTGACCATCTTTTTATTGGGACGGCCGAAAATCATACAGTCGGTAACGAAGGACATTTTGTCCAGAGCTCTGGAGAAAATGAAATCAAGCTATATTACACAATCTATGCAATAACAAAATCAATGGTGATGTTCAGTTGTTCTTCCATGCAAGACACAATGATACGCTTCTTATGCTTAGAAGTATTTTGCATTTTGCGTGCATAATTTTAAACATAAATAAGCAGAAATGAAGTATATCCTGTGTAAATATCTCTCTGAGTCATGGCTGTCTACAATGAGTGAGAAGCCTGAGTCCCGCTGGCTGTTCTGTTGATAGAGCTGTGTTTACATCATGTTTACATGGACGGGACGGCCTTGTGTATAAAAGCTGTTTTAGTCAAGGACCAGAGAAAAGAAGAAGAACATACTCACTGCTTATTTGGTTGTCACATAAGTGTCTTTAGATCTCAGTCATTCCAGGTCAATTTACAATATGAAGCTACGAGCTAACCTAGCTAGCATTAGCACACTAACACAACAATGCAGGCCACAGGCAATTGCAGCTCGAGCAAAGGACTATTTTGTCCACTGCTTGTGCTTACTGTGTTTAATATTGGTGTGTTCTTATTCATAACTCCTTTGATCGAACAGGATTGGAGAGGGGTTGGAAGTGTGTTGCTCGAGGAGAGCGGAGGCTTCAGAATAGCAGAGGTGTCAGCAAACAAAAGTTTGTTTTGCTTTCGTGGTGGTGCTTAAGGGCGACATCTACTGGCTCAAAAAGTCACAAATTCTTCCTTTTAATTAAGGATTTTTTAAATGCTATATTAATGTTTAAAATGTTGCATATTCTACTTAATTAAGAAGCTTTATATATTTGTACTCTGAATGAACTCTTAGTAGTAGCAGTCTGTGTAATGAAGGCTGCTGTTCAGAATTGAGCAGCTCATGTCAGAGATGAATCTCAAAATTTTGGAGCTGTAACCTGCTACACTTCAATCGATATATATTTAATATTATGCTAATGTTCAGTTTAATTGTTCACTCAGGGGTTAGTAATGTGACTTTGACTCAGAACTGACCTTTCAGTTGGCCAATAAGACATTTAGCCCGGCCGTATTAATATGGCAGATTTATCTTCTCATAATGGAGGGCCTCCACTGCAGTATTACTCACTGTGATTAGTGACTAATGAATGACTGCCAACTGCTGTTGTGCTAATGCATTCCTCTGACTGATTGTGGTCAATCTTGCTGGGATGGCAGCCAAAGAGAAAAGTTTATTAGTAAAGCCATATTAATTAACAAGGTACAGGAAATTAATCTACTGAGGGGAGTCAATTACTCTCCTTAGCATGATTTCATTTTTATCATATCAACCCTGATGACAGAAAAAGTAATATTGCAGCAGGCTTGTTGCTGGATGTTTTACAATTACACAGGAGGGATTCTCAGATCCCCACACAGATATTTCTGTAGATTGTCGTCGGTGAGCTATGGTTGGCTTGAACAGAGTGGGTAAGTGAGGTAGCAGGTTTGAACTGAAGGGAGGAGGGGAGCGACCATTAGTATCTCCTCTCTCCCCTCGGACCTGCACACGTTATTACCTTTCTGTTCAGGGTGGATATGGTGAAAGTGGGAGCTCTCAGGATGAAGAAAGTCTCCAATTTTAAAGAAGAATTGCGTGGCCGGCTCGGTTAGAAAGCACTCAGACATTAGACACTTGTTGATGGAAAGACCCCAGGCCGAGGAAAGCTGAGGATTATCAGTGGAGGTGCTTAGGTCCATCACTTAACCAGGAGTGAATCAGCAGCCAATCTGGACGTTACAGACTGAAGGAGAACTACAGGGTTGCAGGGTGGGCTTATATGAAGCTTTCTGCAGCCAGAGAGATATGAGCGACCTTATTGTTAATGGACTTTCCTGAAGAAGAAACATTAAATTGCCTCGAACACAGATGCTTCTGTCTTTTCATTTATGTTGTTGTCCCTCTGACTTCCTGCATGTCTGAATCCCTCCTCAACTTACAAATCTGCACAGCTTCATTTAAAGATACAACCACATGGAGAAAATGAAAGGATTTTCACTAACACTTGCAGTGCTGGAAAGATTGGTTTTTCTGTCAGCAGGAAGGCTCACTGTATTAAGACCACAATATAAGAGACAATTTGCTCTGTCACTTTGTTCTAAATTGTTCCAATCATAACTTTTAACACTTAAAAGAGCAATAAGAGGCTTTTTATTGCTCTATAACACAAAATGACTGCAATATATCTGCTGGAGTTTGATAGATTTGAGATGAATTCCAATGACTCAGTGATTACTGAGTCGGATACTGAAATGTCAGGCTTGCATAAATCATGTGAATCATGTCAAAATGAAACATCTTAATGTTTTCCTTACTTGTGAAGTCTAACATGCTCATTAATCTTTATTTTTTTATTTCTGTGTAAAGATTACTGCTTCTATCATTGTGCTGGACATTAAAATACTTGTACCGTGGAAAATTACATTTACTGAACAGACTCCAGAGTCCAGATGTTGCAGAAAAACATTTTTTTTTTTTATTAGAGTTTTTGGTCTCAATCTCTAGTTTCAAGTCTTCAGCACATCATAAAGTTAATTTTGTCAGTTATTGCCAAATGTTGAAATAGATAATGAAGTGTTTGCTGTAGGACGTGGCTTGTTGACACTGACTCTCATCATGGTAGCCTAACTATGGTAGGGATGGAGCTATGAATATTAACTGTGTTTTCCAAATACAAGAAATAAAGCTTTGATCCCTTTGTAGCATTTCTTCTCCTGAATTCTTCCCTGGATTTATTCTAGTTTATCATTTGAGATTTACTTTTTTAATTGTATTATTATTATTGTTATTGTTTTTTTTACCATTGAGTGTGATTTGTGTTTACGTTTATTCATTTAGTTCTTCTTTCTTAAATGCTTCAGGTTTTATGATAAATTGCTGCTCTGATACCACAAGTCCCTATTTAAGGATCCATATATTCATCCATCCAAACCAACAAATCAACCAACCACCAACCAAACATCCATCCATCCATCCATCAAAAACCAACCAACCAACCAACCAACCATTCATTTGTCTTTTCCAAGTAGCGAAACATCCATCCATCCCTCCATCTGCCCAACCAACCAACAAACCATCCAACCTTCCATCCATCCATCAAATGAACAAACAAACAAACCAACCCACCAACCAACTAACCATTCATTTTTCCGATCCATCCAATCGTCTATTGTTGTTACAAGTAAGAATTACGCTCCCACTTTTCTAATTCAATTGAACAATTAAAATTCAATCTGTGAAAAACATTTACTTTTGTTCTAAAATCAGAGCAGCATTTTTCAGAAACACTCTCTTAACAGCTCCAGGTTCATTCTCAGGCATTGTGCCACTTCAGAAAACAGCTAGTTCATCAAATGATGAAGATCTGGCCAGACACTGAATGAGGTGAAGTTGGTGAAAAGTGTCCTCTCAAGGACAGAGGGTGCTGCCTGTAAAGACAGCCTGAGCAAAGTCTGAGATGTTTTTTTTTTTCTTTTTGAGACTTCATATCAGCAGCCATCACAGTCTGTCAGGGCTGAGACGCAGCTCCATTAGCACCTCAGGCTATTCTGATTCCCAGACAGAAACACAAGCAGCTTTGTGTGTCTGAATGTTTCAGACTCAGTGGCAGACATTAAAAGTGATGGGACCGAGCCTCAAAGACTTGACGGACAGGAGAGTTTTCATGATCAAACACTAGAAATAAATCTGGTCTATGCCCAAGTATCATGGGGTCTGTAGTGGAAAGTCCCTGTGATAGTGTATGTGTTTTTATTTGTCTGTATTCTCCTGTGATTTATATTGTGGACGTTTGTATCAATTTGTGCCCCCTCAAAAATGTTGGCTGTACTACGTCGCTGTCAGTATCAGTTTGTTATGATGTGTTGGTTCATAGATCTCATACATCATCCTCTCCGCCAACAACCACAGCAGTCTCTTTTTGTGTGTGTGCAAGTGTGTGTGTGTGTGTGTGTGTGTGTGTGTGTGTGTGTGTGTGTGTGTGTGAGCACATCTAGTATATTGGTGTTTTAGTTGCACAACATTTCTTGGAGGCAGAACTTTCTGGCTCCAGAGAAAGAAATAATCTCATTGGAGTTTAACCTCAGAGTCTGAACCTCTGAGAAAGTTTGTAGTTCTTGCCTAACTTTCTCAAATAGCTGGAAAAGATTAAACCCTGAATAAAAACTACAGGTTAAATAAACTACTGTTCTTTTGTGCAGTCAAAAAAAGCTATGTTAGGAGATGATATTTGACCAATTTAGTCTTTGGCAATGGCATGAATCAATTAATAGCAGAGTGATGAAATTCATACCCTGCTTTTAAAAGAATAATGTGCGACTTTTTGTCCTTGGCTCAAGCTGCAATTGCCTGTGTCCTGCATTGTTGTGTTAACAGGCTAATGTTAGCACTCTTTAGTTAGCTCGTAGCTTCACATTGCATATATATTGACACAGAATGACCTTGACCTAAAAACACTTATGTGACATCCATTTTTTTCTTTTCTCTAGTCCTTGACTAAACAGCTTTATACACAAGGCTGTCCAAGGCTAAACATGATGTAAACACAGCTCCGACAACAACACAGACAGCGGGACTCACACTTCTCACTCATTTTACACAGTCATGACTCAGAGAGACATTTCGAGAGGATAGACTTCATTTCTGCTGAATTTGTGTCAAATGGTACATATTCTTACTTTAAAAGTGAAATGCTAAGAAAGGGATGAGAGAAAATGTTTATAGAACAAATCCTGGCTAAATTACTGAATTTGTTAAAAAAAAAAAAAAAATACAATAATAACCAAAAGTTGTACCAGTTTGTCAGTTTAAATATTTTTCAACCCACCAAACCTTTTTGAAAATATAATTGAAAGTCTTGTGGGTGTTCAAACTTTACATTAATAACCTCCAGTCTGTCATGTTTCATCTTTAAGTCCTTTTTAACATCAACACAGCATGCCTGGAGTGTGTTTTTCACACTCTCTGTAGTTGGCTGGTTCCCCTGGGAGGTTTAGCACACCATCACACCTACTGTGGACTCCTACTGAGAGCTCACCTGTGGAGAACACAGAGTTTTCAGTTTTCTTTTGACTATTTCTGAACTCTTTAGTTAAAGGACCAATCGGTAAGATATCAAAGGATGAAATGATAAAGTGAGCTTACTATATGATCAAACATTAATGAAACATGCTATGTTGAAGTGCTGGCTTCTCTGACAACAATGCAGCAGCCAGTATGTCCTCCTTCTAACTTTAGATTCTGGTCCTGAATGGTAGAAGTGATTCTACCCGACCTAAAAAGCTCCATGAACAGAAATGTGCTCAAACTAGGATAAGTGGAGAGGATTTAGAAAAACAAAGAGAGGTTTACAGGCCAATGCAGAGCTGGCTAAACACTGACGCTTCAGTGTCCACGACATAGCAACCCGCATGAGCAACTCTAGGGAGGACAGCTCCCTCCAATGTCTTGAATTTGGACTGCAGCACCCATTTTAAACACTAGGCGTCAGAGTTACATATTGCTCCTTTGAGAAGTCCCACATACCTCCTGTGTCTCCTTGTCTCTGTTTTTTTTATGCCACTTTGTGATGGCAACGGAGATTCCTCAAATACAGCAACTATTTAAATGTTGGCATGGATTCAACAATGCATGTATTCTTACATAAAGGTACTTATTAAAATGCTTTCACATAAAAGGTTGAATTAGACTGAAACCCTAATGCTACAACAGGTTACACTCTGTCCCGTGTTCTTGACAACAAATTAGATTTAAAAACCATCAGATCAGCAACAATCATGTTAGCAAATTCCTTTATCGGTTTCACTGCCTGGGAATGATGTCATGCTCCTCTAATGCAGCAAAAAAACAACAACTCCTGAATTAACGCCTTATTTTTTCAAACTGAAACACAAGTATTTGAGTATTATATTAGTTACACCTGCAAAGGTTTCATCAATGTCAAAGTCATATAAGACATGGCAGCTTGCGCGACCACAATTCACCTGACATGGACAGACACCGAGGTAAGCAGAGAGAATTCCCCTCATTTGCTCAAAACAGTTATTCTGTCTAAAAGGGTTTTTATCTCCAACTGTACATCACTTTGCTAATAAGTTTAAACAAACTTTGTGACCCGTTCTGATTCAAATTATGACTAAAGTTGCGCACTCACTGCAGGATTAGCATGTACATTTACTGCTTGTACCTTCACTGTAACCTGAGAATATTACATTTGTTGTAATGGGGAATTGATAATTTAGCACGCTAGCACGAGCTAAACGCTGGTGTTTGGCACCTTCCTGTCAAACATAAAGCAGACCAACTCTGGAATGAGTTTTATCTGCTTGGATATCCACCTCGCTATGATTATATTTTCTCTTCTTTGCCGCTACGTCTGTATATAGAGTACTCGCCAGTTTGAAATGCATCCAATTTCTGGAATTGTATCCACTCCTAGACTCACCTGCACGGTGTCATTGGGCTGGGAGAAACCATGGATTGTAAATATTAATGGACGAAGCCTGAATAAGCCTGAGTGATGTCACCCATCTGTAACTGTAGGGGGCTCTGGGGGCTCATCCGCAGCCATCATGCTGGAAATGCTGTCTCAGCCTAACTTTCATTCAACCTAACGACATGCTGAAAGCTGGAGCTGAAGCCTCTTGAAGAACTGTTACATCGCATTCTCCTGTCAATCATGTCAGCGACATGCCTAACTATGGATAACACATATCGTTGTCAAAATCAAAACAGAGCATTTTGAAAAAGAAAATTCACCCCCCTGTACAGTGTGTTCCAGTGATGACAAAAAAATCATCAAATCTATTTCATTTTTAGTACCAGGCTGTAAATATGTTAATTTATGCTTTTTATGCTAATTCATCATTTTTTGAATGGGTGTGTATGTGACTTCTGGTGTTCCTCTTCTAGTGGACACTCGATGAACTGCAGTTCCTCATTGGCTTCATCTTTCAAGACCGGAGGTTCCAGGTTCGGCGATACACACCACTCTGCCCATAAACGCCTACAGTCAACCAACAGAGACACAGTCACCACCACACATGAATGTGGGGCGCAGAAGTGATGTTTGAGTGGAATTCATTTTGTAAAAATCCAATTTGTTTTATTTTATTTTTAGGGGAAAGAGCCACATTTAGACAGTGCTGGTGAATATATGTTGATTGGATTCTAGCTACATAATCAAATCACACAAAGTGTGTTGAAATACCTTACAAAGATTCTTTTTACCACAAAGACGGTTCAAATAAAAAAACCTGTCAGTTCACCGAAGGGTTGAAAGAAAGTTCTGCAGTGTGTGTGTGTTTGAGCTGCTCTGTGAACAGGAAGATATTGTTGAAAAGTGAAATGATTTCATTCAGCTACGTGGTTAACAGAAGTAGCTACATGTTTTTTTGTAGCATGCTAACACAGGTTTGCCTGCTGACTCTATTGGCCCTTAGGAAAACAAACTAGGCCCTGTGTCCTTCCTCTATTCCCTCTCCCCTGAGCTGTCTTTAATTTGCTCTGTGGCTCTACGCCCACATCGAGGACCACAGTTCAGGACCTGCCCATTTACTGGACTGTGAAATGTCAATACATACTCACAACAAAAGGTATGCTGCTGCACGTCCAGCTCTGCAGAAAACCAAAGCCCTCAACCCAAAGAGGGTCTCTGTACCCATGGCTTCACACTTCCACCACCAAATGTCCTCTTCAAAGATAAAAGCTGTACAGTGCAGGACCCGGATCAAACTTCTGCTTTTAGTCATTCTCTTTATGGATCCCTGTTTTATATTTAAGCAGGACGACTTCTTCATTACAGATTAATGTGCAAAGACTTTTTCTTTACTTTTCCAAAAGAATAATAAAGAAAGAATCACTCATGCATTACTTATCATTCTGCACATTCTGCATAATAAAATAAATGCTGAATCTTTAAGTTGGATTTATTTGGTATTTAAAGTATACTCATTTCCCTTTGTAGTCTTAAAGGTCTTTGCACACTCAGTCTGTGTTTTTTGGATGCATTTTACTGATCTGTAATCCAATAAAAACCTTACGCGCAGAAACATTGCACACTGAGTCTGATACGCCTATTGTTTTGTTAAATGCAGAAACAAAATTGCTGGACATCATCAAGCAGTGAAGATGATTTTGTGTTCTGCTTCTTGGAAAAAAAGATGAAAACACTAAAA
Organism: Labrus bergylta; assembly: GCF_963930695.1. Taxonomy (NCBI): domain Eukaryota; kingdom Metazoa; phylum Chordata; class Actinopteri; order Labriformes; family Labridae; genus Labrus; species Labrus bergylta. The sequence goes on along the minus strand of NC_089209.1, from coordinate 24,152,512 downwards.
ACAAGACAAGAGCTAAGAGAGTGTGACTTGTTTATGAGGGAGCTGCAGAATGATCCTAAACGCGACTTAACATGTTACTAACAGCTACAAACAATGTGAATGTATAAGCAAGACTATTGATATTAACAATTTTTAGATGGATCTGATTGCAGCTTACTTATTGTATTAAGAGCTTTACGGTGACTGCCCACTTTTATCAGCAGCTCTCATTTCTGAAATAAATAGCCCCATTGAAATCCTCCGTTGACATTTTAGGAAATCCTTATCACCATTTCTAATCCTGTAACCAAACCAACCAGACAGCAGAAAGCAAATACTTGTGACTTGAACATTTGGCTCGGCACAAAAAACAATTGCAATACAAATAAAAAGGCCTCATTTCTACCCGCTGTAGTTTTTATATAGTTATTTATAATGTTGTCATATGTTGTAGTTTGTGTGTAAAGTGTGTTGAACTTCAGTGAAAGCAGCCAACAGGTGAAGTTTGCAGGGGCGGTGAATACTTCCATGTTAACAGCATCATCTCTGTGATGCTGTAGGATTGTGGGTAGTGTAGTTTTTTACCCAAAGATCCCGAATAGACCATGTTTTTCTCCAAACGTGGTTGCTTTCATACGTCCTTGTGTCTCTTACAGGAGCATACAACATATATTTCACACACTGGTAAGCTGGTGGTAAGTAAACCTTGGATAGTATGGCTTATAATCAAATCAGGTATGGTGAAAAAGATTGGGATTTTTACTTCACTGTTGAGCCCTGTTTGTTTGGGCACAGACCTGCAGATGTTTATGAACGGAACCAGAACTGTGCAGGTGCATTATTAACCGTTCTGAAGGCTCTCAACTTTATTTATAAAGAACTTAACAAACCACACAGTTGATCCAAACTGCTGAACAGCGAAGATAAAGGAGAGCATAAGAGAGTTACAGACAAAAGAAAGAACCACAGCTGTAAAACTGTAAAACCCCAGCATAATTTTGTATTCTACTAATACAACCTAACTCTGCTTTATTGAAGGAAAGGGGAGTAGTCTGGAGTATATTCTGTCCCTCTGTTTGTCGAACGTAAATATTATATAGAAATTAGGATGACTTCAACTCAGAGGTCACATTTTAGTGTCTCATGTGTCACAAAAGTCAGCAGTTATCCTACGCAGGAGCAGATGATCCTGCCTGTGATCGCTCCTTTTGACTCCTGTGTTGTTCAGGTTTCCTACGAGAGTTTAATGGTATTTTAATAAGGAAAGGTAATGCAGAAACCGACAAAGAGGCAGCAAAGGTTAAAGGCATTAAGTGAATCAGCTGTGATGGCATAAATGAAAGTCAAAATAAAGGGCGATGCTTGCTTTTATGTTTGCGCAGAGTGAATCATCATCCTGTTTATTCATGCACAAAGAGCCCCGTTCAGTTCCTTATATCCTCTTTGATGGTGCCGGGCTGGCAGCGCGCTGTCCCTCTTTTATGATCACTGCAGTGGATCTGATTTAGCTGATCTCTTGTGGGATCCAAACGTCTCTAAACTAATAGGTTTGCTGTGTTTAATGATGCAGGAAATTTGCCTGAATGAAAGTTATTTGTCTTTATCAGCGTCTTCAGGAGTGGACTGTCAGACTGAGGAGTGCTGGGTTCTGTTACAGGCTCTAGGTCAAATAAATAATAAAATACAATCACCAACTTATAAGGAATTCAGCTTTTCAGTGACTCTGAAAACACAATAACATGTTTCCATGTTATCATTATAATATACCAATCTGAATGATTTCCATAGAGATTAATTAGCCTACAGGTTTGAATGTCAAAGTCAAAAAATTAAAGATAAACTATTGATGTGCACACTGTAGAGCTGTCAATTCTTATTCTAAATTTGAACCTGTAGAGGTTCACATTCAAACTGTATTGAGACATTGGAGGTCAAAATGTACAGTCTATCAGTGCATCAGGCTGTCTGAAGTAGTTTGCAGTTTGATCCAACGCTCTCCGTGTAAGTTGACCATTGCATGCACTCTTGACCTCGGTAAATGGAGACAGTAATGTTGTGGCGAAACGGGAGCGCTATTCAGAAGATGTAAACTTACATGAGGGGGCCTCGTCTCTGGTGGAGAGACACAGGGTCACTACAAACCTGCAACTCTACAAGCTGGCTCTTCATATTAGTGTGCACCAGGAACGTCTGTTCTCGTCAGCAAGTAATCTTGTACATACAAAGAGAGCTGCACTCGATCCTGATCAAGTTAATAGAATACTTTATTTCAAACATTACCGTATCATATTCTAAATTTGTTTGAAATGTTGCTGTTCTTTAAATGACAGCTTAATGACGCAACTACAGAATTCAAACTTCCTGTGTGATTGCGTCTGTATTTTTATTTTAGATTGCTTATTCCAACATGAATAAAGAAAAGTTCTCTCAAAATGCATAATTATATAATTTTCTCTCCCAAGGGTTAGCATTGATTGTAAAAATCTCCTCGTCTCCTCTGGCCAATTTTGATTTCATAATGATCATTTTGCATTAAAAAAATGAATTCTCTCATGTTGTGCTTCATTGTCAGGAATAAACAAAAATAAATAAATGCCAAAACGCTACGTTCATGCAACGATTCTTGTCCAAGCGTTGTCATTTCTCAGTCAAAGGCAAAACCGTAAATAGAGACAGACCACAGCAGATGAATTCAAAGTGTTGTAAACATGAAGAAGTAATTTCTTCATGAGTTTGTTAGCCTTAAAATAAAGTCTGCCCCTCTTCATATTAAGTCTTTGCTTATTAAGTCAAATATAAACTACAAATGCAAATCAGATCATTATTTTGGCCTCTGTTTGTGATTTCACAATTACACCACAGTTGTGTCTTCATCAGTGCTAACAGCACACCACGAGGTCTCTGCTTCTGTTCAAGGGCAACAAACATGATTTATTCATCATAATAAAAACACTATGAAGACTATAAAGTAAAGGTGCTCTGCTGGGATCAGTCAGATGGACTTCAATGGTAATTGGACTTGAGCTTGTATAGTTCTTTTCGAGTCTTCTGACTTCTAAAAGTGCTTTTACACCACAGGTCTCACCTACACATTCACACACTGATGGTAGAGGCTGCTATGGAAAGAGACCATCAGTATATAACTAATCTATTCATACACATTCATACGCTGTTGACAAAGCAGCAAGAACAATTCAGGGTTAAGGGTCTTTCACAAGGACACATCGGACATGAGGCTACAGGATTCAGATTCAGACAACTTTATTTATCCCAGAAGGGCAATTCAGTTTCACAGCCTACTGAGCCTTTAAAGAAGCAAAGACAACATAAAGGAAACAAACAGAGTCACAGCAGCATTCAGTTATATTCACGTCAGTAACAACAATTCAACAAATGAACGGGTTGCCAAATGAGAAGCCAGCGCTAGCAATCTAGAATTTCGAATAAATAGATACACAAAATGAATGGACCTCACAGGTGACCTCACTATACAGTAACAGTCCATACAGTAGGTCAATTCAAATTGTTCAGCATTCAACCACCTGATAGCTGAAGGGATAAAAGAGTTGGAGTATCTGTTGGTTGTCCTTGGAGGGGCAAGATAGCGCCTTCCAGAGGGCCTTACAGAAAAGACAGATGAGAGAGTGTGATGCCTTTTGCTGGGGAGCTGGGGATTGAACCCCCAACCTTCTGGTTGAGAGCTGACCGACTCTACCAACTCACCCACAGCCGCCCCAAAACTTTGCTCCTTCATTTTAACTTAAGTCTTAGATGGTAAAAAGAAAGAAAGATCATAAATAACACGGAAGTTATTGATGAATATATTAAATATCTTGTGTCAGACCAAATAAATAGATGGTGATTCTGTTTGTTTGCAACTTTAGTGTCAGAATGTCTATAAAACCAATTGAGATTTTTTGATATCGTGTTACCTTGTCTCCTTGTCAAAAATAAATGTTTGAAAACTGAATTCCAGATGAGAAAACAGGGCTTCTTTTTGGCACCAAAAGCACCAAAGGCCCCAAAGGCGTTTGGAAATCTCCTGGAAAAAATGCTGTGAGATAGACCGCACAATAAGATGAGACATTGGATTTCTAATGGTCGTTGATTCTGCCAAACCACATTGGTATAAATATCCAGTTCAGACCAAACAACGTTCACACTGACGCCCTGAGAAAACACACCGCCTTAAAGCTGCGTGGATACAGATATTTATGATTTCAGGAAGTTCTGCTGTAAGTCTGAATCAGACGGGGTTCCAAGTTTTTTACGTTTGAACTTTGAACGTGATTGTGAAGCCAGCAGTGAAGCCCTGCAGCATGAGCGAGCTTTTGGATCATCTTCAAGAGAAAGACACTTTCTGTAGCACGCAGTGGGAATATCTACTTTTCACCACTGTCTTAAACTAAACACCAGTACTGAGACAGCCAGGGGGGATAATTATCAGTTTATGTTTTCTTCATTCTTTCTCTCCCCACACACAGCTTCTCCGTTATGTAGCTATTGATATTAGCCGCAGAGTAACGTTAGCGCTGATCAAAGATTCTCCATTGGACTTAAAATTGACAACTTCTGTGGGAAAATGAAACCTTCTCACAGCAACAAAATGCAACTCTTAAAACAACAGAAGCAAAGTCTTTCTTGTGGTAAAGTGCCTCGTAAAAGAGAGAATAGCGCCTCATTCATTCCCAATATGCGCCCCAAGGCCTCCTCTTGCACTTTGTATCTTGTGTTGAGCAGGAAAAGTCTCACCGGAGAAGTACTGCGAGGCGTTCTGGCAGGAAGCCCTGATGGCAAACACTTCCTGCTGCAGGTCTCAGCTCGGTGTTCTCAACGCGAACATCATGGCAGAGGTGAAGACGATAAAGAGGACTCTTACACAGGAGAAGAAAACAAAGAGTGACTGTGCAAGAGGCCAGACAAGAGAATATCTGCGACTGACTTTTACTCGTCTGGGAAGAAGGGAATTGCATAATGAAACCTCGGGGCACCACATCTCAAAGGATGCATATTGTTGCATAATGTTACTTCAATGTCTTATTTCTTTGTGGATGTTACTGTTGTTTTAGTGGTTTTGGCACATTGCTGTTGCTGCTGCTTCTCAAAGTGTTTTACTGTCAAAGGAAAAGATTCAAGATTATTATTTTGATCTCTATGCCTCCAAACCATTATATCTGAAAAAAGTTGTCATACAAGTCTTTTTTTTTAACCATGGTTCTACTCATCAAATTATTACCACATACAGTAAGACACTGGTGATGATAATTATTTCAGCTCAAAGAAACATTAAGTATGTTAAGAAAACGGGTTACTGTGGCATTATACGCCTTACCCAGGTTTCTGACAGCTACAGACGACCTGCTCAGACGGGGCCTCAGCCAAGTGACATATCAACGTTTGCCGGAAATAAGTTGGATACACCAAAGTCGGCCCCTCTCTATGCAAATCAGTCACATTCAAAAAAGTGTCTAATTTACAAACACCGGCACTGAAAACAAAACGACTGTCTGTTGAGACTAGGTGAGAACATCTTATAAGAGATGTCAGGCACAAACGTCCCAGTGATCAGAAAAACAATTCAACCTCAGAGTCCTGATAACTCAAAAACAGATGTAAATAAAGTCTGTAAATATCACTCTGACTTTTCTATATTAATATAATACAGGGTTAATTCAGAGGCTGTCAGTGGCTCCACACTTCATCCACATCTTTGGAGACGGTCTGGAGCCGTTACCATGAAGTCGATGGACGTTTTCTTTTCCTTTGAGTTGCCCTTACATGTTTATTATTTCTTAGTATCTGGCTTCTTAATGAAGACGCTGATGATCTGAAAGAACCAGTCGTCTCCCACGGACCATGTGAAATCTGTTGGATCACACATCTCTTTTGCCTCACAGCTCTCAGACATACATTTTTTGTGTGTCTGCATTTCTCAACGCTGCTTCTTTCAAAGTGTGAAGAAATGTGAAAATCCTCTAACATGCCAGTGAAAACACCTCCTGCTGGGTCGCCCTCTCACTCGCCTCATAACAAGTTGCTGTAAGTCACACTTTGACAACAGTGCACGCTCTGAACCGATGAATTCCTCCAGCGACTGTTGCAACGCTCAACAACCCACTTACTGCCTGTCGACATCACGCTCCCGATGAAATTGTATTCTTAGACGTTTATCTGTTACAAGGAGAGACGCGACGAGGCGACGTTGTGGCTAAATATTCATTGTTCCTCTTTCAAAATGCACGTCTGACTCCAAATGAAAACCGCGATACGCCGTGAAGTTCTCATTTGTCACGCAAAAGATGTCATCTGTCGGTGGGAGCCGAGTCTACAAGAGAGGACAGCTGTGAGATTAAAATTCTCACACACTCTCGCAGTCTCAAATACTTTGGGGCAGACGGCTTATTATGGCATTCTCTTTCATGTCTTTGGAATAAACTTATCACAGTTCTGCTCTTCCCCCAGATCTCACATCGATTCACATCCCCTTCGGCGTGTCAGGAAGCTTCGGATGGAGATGAAAAGAGAAGGGGAATAAATAGTCTTTCAGATATGCAAGTCTCTCTAATCAGCTGTGAGACAAACAGCGCGAGTTCAGAGAGAGGCCAACTCTCAGCGTCACTGCTCCAGAATCATCCAGAAAAATGGATTCTAACTGTTTTCAGGCGGACCCCCGCGGACCTGTCACATGAGTTTCTCTTTTATTGACTCAACAGTCATGATCCAAATGTAGAAGTTTAAACTGAATTTAAACTGGATCATATTTTACAGACTCAATGTGGGTGTTGAGAACCGTCGTTTATATTTTCAAACTTTGAACCATCAGTGTTAGGTGGTTAGGTAGAATTTAGGATTCACTAAGAGTTTATTAAACAGGATTTAAAAGAACTTGTCAGTTAGCTTTAGCTTAAAAGTCACATGTTATACAAACAACACTTCACCATGATTTGTCTCTAGTCTGTCTACAAACCCTCCAGTTATGAGGAGTGCCCATTGCTCCAAATTGTAAACGTTGATCCATCACCTCAAAACAGTTATGTCGATGGTTAATCTATTAGCTTTAGCTCATATTTCACATCTTGAACTCACATCTATTTAAAGGTATAATGTGTAGAATTTGGTTGCTGATGTTTACTCAAAAATATGTAGATTAATTAAAAGTTGACTAAACCCTTGTAATATATATTTTATTGTTGAGTACTTGCATTATGTCAAATATTTCCAACAGTTATCAAAGCCAGAAAAATCCGTAATATTTTAGTTGTAACCAGCCGCCATGATGAGCCGCCATGACAGACATGAAATGTTTATCGTTGCCAAGGAATGTTATGTCAAACACTGCTACATAAGCTAGCGTGAGCTGCTACTAAAAGCTGCTCTACTGTTGCTGTATGAGCTGCTGTGATAAAAACAACCTGTAAATTATACTCCGATACATTGTCTGTAAAGATATCGTCTTTCTCAGGTCGGTTTCACACGTTCATATTGACTAAGGACAACACAGAGTTTTCACTGGAGGGGAGGGAGTAGCAGAGAGAACTCCCATGATTCCCCGCTAGCCTCGACGTCATCTTTTGTTATTGTTTTGATTGAGGATTTTACATACTGTGCATTTAAACTGTCGTATTTATACATTACCTTGAGCAAAAAAAAAAGACTACAAACTCTTTAGCCTGCCTGTAGGTAACGTCATCTTAACAATCACATAAACAAACTATTAAAAAAAACATTACTTTTTGCTAAATAATTTGATCTTTTATCCCATAGGTTACTTTTTTCCTGGGCCATTTTTGACCCTTCTTAGACATAACAGCTGAAGAGAGAGGACATGTTGGGAGGGGAGAGTTTGGGGATGACATTCAGCAAAGGTCCGAGATTCAAACCCACAGCCGCTATGACTATAGCTCTATAAATTTTTATCATGTAGTCTTGTCAGGTGTGTTTCTTCATCGTCCTCTGGTGAGGGGAGTTGTAGTGTTTGTCTTGGGTCATTTTTGCATGGGACTACAGCTGGAAATTAGCAACTCGCTAAATCTAATGCAACCATGTTATCATTTTTCTTTGTATAAATGATCAATGTCATTGCACACTGTCCACTGATAAATAAAATCAATGAAATGAATAAAGCGTGCGACATAACTGCTATGAGCTTTCCGGCAACCCACCTATTATTTGCTATTCAACTATTTACAAAGAGTTTCTATGACTGGCTCTTTTCATTTATGATGCATGTGGCGATGGAAACATGACATAATTTCATTTTTGCTAAAGTTGTGTTAAATAAGTTAGAAGGTAATGGATACAAACTGTTTTATCTAATCATCCATTAATCTACTTTCTTTAACTTTCATTTATGATCCATCACTTTTAACTTTCTGTATTCACTCATTTTACCATTTCTTTAGTAATTCATCAACTCAGTCCACCATTAAGCCACTGCTTGTGACTAAAGATTTGATCCATTTGATCATTTTTCAAAAGCTTATTGTCAGGTGTAGTTGCTTGACTACTCTAAACATCATTAATAAATAATATAGATTACTGTATATGTTTGTCATCAAAGTGTCATTTACATGTTTTCCAATTAGTTGAGTTCATCTGCAAACATTCCTTCCCCCCCCCCCCCCCCCCCCTCAGTGACAGAAGAAGAACCCCCTGAGGTTAAAGGACTTTGGAAGTGACTCGCCTGTTTGCACAGCTTCCTACTGTAAAGGATCTAACATGCTACCTTATTGGTCCGCTCCACATGGAAAACCCCAGACAAGCTCCCCTAAAGCCAAGAAAGAGTGTGGGCTTTCTTTGCCAAGTGAAGGATGATAAAAATAATTCATCCGTCACCTCTTTGGAAAAGTGCATTTGAATAGCTGGTGTCCATTTACCTGTCAGCGTGTGGCTGGTTTCATAGTAAGAGCAGGTCTCTGTGAAGTCAAGTCCTGCACCAAGACGCTGAGCAGAAACACGCTTTGATCTCTTTACCTGCTGTGTACATTTGATCTCATCCTCGCTTTGTTCAGGTCCGACTGCTTTCTGCCTCGCAGCCCGGGCAAACAATGGCCTCATGCTGAAACCAACATGGAGGATGATTGACATGGAAAACAAGATTGCAGCACATTTCCAGGGTTTTTCATTCATGCGTGTTATGTCAGAAGAATTCCCAGAGTAAATTGCGTCCTGCACCTCTGATAGTTCCTGTTCTGCTTCATGAAGGCCTGCAATGCTGAGTCCAGGTGAGAAACAGCATGCCTTCCATTAATCCTCACAAAGGGACCCACATTGGTCCTCTAGTCGCCCCCCTGATCAGCTCCTGATGCCGCATCAAGTCACCTCCAATGCTCTGGTTACCTTCCAGCTGGGAATTAACAGGAATACACGCGCGTCCAGGGAAAAAAGGGCCCAATTAGTCACTTGAACCACCTCCAAAATGTGAGAGGAAAGGTCTCTGTTAGTAGAGCAAGACAGTGAATCCACATGCTGCAAAAAAAAAGTAAAATATAAGTATCAAGGACAGCTCCCTGGCCCTACTTTTTTGGGGTTATTGCTCAGTACTATACCTGCCTATCAGTATAATTACCACTGGGGTCGGTGTACACCCAGTGGCCGCCCACTGGCCCTCGGCTGTAATAAATGTTACGTTACAGGCATGTTGGAATGAAGGAAACTCCCACTCAATTGAAGGAAAAATGCAGCTGAACTGTTCCCTGGAAAGATTTCTGAACTCGTGGCTTATGTGGTGTCAAGTCAACCTCACAGCTTACAGTGTGGAGAACATGGCACTGCATTATATCAAACGTGTTTCTAATACTTAAAGAAAAATGTGTATTCAGTATCGCTTAATTGAGCAAATTTGATCCCTTCTTCTATACGCATGTACTGAACTGCTTTTAAACATCACCTAGTGTCCCATCATCCTCCTCCGTCTCCACAAATATGAAGAGAATGTGCCGCATGTGGCGGGGTTTAAATGAAGCCTTGGAAAGCAGCAGTTTAACCCCTTATGATTATAATATTAGATGTCAGAGTCATATGTACAGACTTAATTTACAGGTCATTTATTTTCAAGCCATATAGAGCTGCAATTGTTTTCCTGATCACTGGAATGTTTGAGCCACACCCCTTCATTTATGCTGCAGTGCCGTTACCATCAAATCTCAACAGACTGCAATATTTTCACTCACATTGTTTGTGGCTGTTGGCACCAGTGTTTATTCATTTAAAGTGTTTTGGCAACGAAGTTTATTGGCATATAAAGCCCCAAATGTCTGCATGATTGTTCATTGAAATACATATGCATGGTGTCATATCGGGGAACTATCGCGTGATTTTGCAGATAAAGCCGTTCAGCGCCCTCTGCAGACTCATCCTGGGATTACTCCAACATGTGTTTACCTCATGATCTGAAACTTTGCCCACGTTGACTTTGTACATCCAGCATTGTAACACTACATGTGAGTTTTGAAATGGGGATCAGCATGAAGGTCGACTCATGAACCTCCCCATCTCTGAAGTGAATAAATACATGTCTGGAGGGTCTGACTGCATGATAGAGAAAGGAGTGTTATTCACCGGGTTCATTCAGTGCCACTGATTTTTATTCTTTCCTACTTTGACCACTGAGAAGCTAGCAGGTTATAATTATCACACAGCCGCTGCGGATATCCAACCCCTGACTTTCAAATTGAATGCAGACTTGAATTATCACCTCCGCATGACTTGTACTCTAACAGCTATGGCAAGTGTATATTACACCTAACACATCACAGCTATATTAAAGTCATATTAAAGCAGGGCACCATCTGTGTTTGAACAAGTAGAATAAATTACAGCTCCAGTGTGCTCCTTTTGATAAGTGCAGCAGTCGAGTTAAATAGAATTTCTCTTTGTAATATGGCTTCTTCACCTCCTGAGCAGGCCGGCCACAGCTAAATCAATATTCACTGTTTATTCTCTCAGGTAGAAATAAGGTGATGTGCTGCTCACTGCTTCCTCAAATGTATTTGTTCTTGTCAAATTGGAGGCTGAGGGCCAGTTTTGTCAGGAAAGCAATATTTACCTGCAGAGAAATGATTGTTTTCTGTAAGAGTCATCAATTTTAGGGGTTAGGTTAAAGTTCTAGACACATTTGTCTTAGCAGTATTATTAATTTGCAGCTCCGGGCGAAGTCACGTCGGAAAAATCGATACAGCGCACACAGGTTACAATTAGGTGTAAATGAATCAGCACCACAGGCCTGTTCACCCTGTAAATAATCAGGGGACAAATTCTGCCGCCGTCTGGAAAAACCAAAACAGGAGTGAGAGACCCGAGTGTGCCGCAGCTCGAGGATCAATCAAAAGGCTTTTATGGAAATGGTTGGAAAAGAGAAAGATTCTGAAATCGAGCTGTGATGAATACACCGGTGGAGGAGAGTGTGCAGAAATCAATAGCAGATGATTCATTTCTGGCAGCGTAATGGTAGCAAGCCGAGTTCCCTAAGAAGTCTGAACCATTTCCAGCACTGTGTGTGTGTGTGTGTGTGTGTGTGTGTGTGTGTGTGTGTGTGTGTGTGTGTGTGTGTATGAGGGGATAATTGTGGGCTACAAAACATACTTGTGAAATGTTCATCTATTTTTGTGTTTGGCTTTGGGCATTTCTGCATGTGCCCAACTCTTAGCATACTAAACAGACGACGGCGATTAAAACATTAAATCTTCACCAGGGAATACTCGATATGTCATCAAGACCATCGTTATAAAGCACCGTCTGATTCAAGCAGGTACTAGACCCTACCATGAAACATATCAGGATGTGCATGTCTGCAACATATGGATAGTCATAACAAACGTTTTGTATTAATGTGGCATCAAAGAAAAATCTGTTTTGAGGGGTTGCTCGTCGATGATGGATAGTTGGGAAATAAAAACAGACCCCTGTTCTACGGTTCATCATCCAAAACACTCGGGAAACTACAATATATCCAAAACTGCTCATCTTCTCACTGTCACCTTATGCCACATCATCCCCATCCGTCATAACCTCCACTGGGCTCCCCATCCCCCCAGCGTATCCACTTCAGACTCCTCATCCTCACCTACAATGCCCTCCATAACCTGGCTCCCTCCTACCAGTCTGACCTCCTCAACCGGCACACTCACACCTGCACACTCTCAGGTTTGTTGATGCAAACCTCCGTTCACCCACCCTCTGGAGCTCACTCCCAAAATCCATCAGACACTCCCCCTCACTCACTTCCAATGAAAGGCATGGTTGGTAATTTTCGAAAACTAGCATGATTTTGAAAGTAGCATTCCCTCAGTGCTTCGTCTGCACCCCCTCCCCTCTGTGCTCCCTCAAAAGCCACGCCCCTCACTTACATGAACGAGCGCCATTGGTCCAGAAGCGGACCTCAGATCATGCTTTGAGTGTGGGCTCTTGGATGCATGAGGTAGAGAACGAGCAGGGAGACGGGGAGGCGTGTGATTGGTTCATCAGATTGGTACCTCGTGGCAGACATTGGTCAAAGTTTTTACAGACTTACAAACTGTTACAGATGACAGATTTTCTTTGTTCCTTTTTCAGAGCACATGAGTTATTAATTTCTGTCAGGACCTAAAGACAATTTCAACCACAATCTTAAAAAGTGTATCTGGAGGAAATAAGCAACCCTGACTTTAACTGATTAAATGATATTAAAATAAACATCTTTGTTCATTGATCAACCATTAGGGTTGGGTGAACGATGTGATTTAGGAGAAGTGGAAAATAAATCTCATTTATTTTGTATTGTCCTTTTTATGATGGATTAAGAAGACCTTTGATTAGTGAAATATAAACATTTCAATATTTATAAGTCGGCCATGTTTGTCTCTAAAGCTTGGAAGAAGTGTCTGGATGTTTTGTTTTGTTCGTATTATTATTGTTTAGTGTCTTCCTTTTGGTCTCTTTTTATTCATAATGGTGTCTTGTAAACCTGTTTTGGGCTGGGCATATTGTTTATGCATGACACAATAATCAAATAAAATCAATTAATCTGACTCAAACTGGCCTGTCCATAACTCACTATTCATTCCTATTCATTTTTTCACTGTTTGCTGACGTGTCTGATATAAAACTTGAATGTGCATACACTGTTTGTGACCGTTTGGCCCTCACTCATCGTTTTCCCATCACAGTCACTCCCTCCCCCTGAAAACCTCCACTCAAGAGGGCGACACATCCCAACATCACTTTAGTTACTTCAAACCGCCTCGCCTTTTCATCTTGCTCTCACTGGATCGATAAGTTCATGCCGTAAAGACGTGTATTGTAAAGGTTTATGACTGTGTTTTGGGGAAAATGCTGCTTCACAGCCGAGGGGAGTGTTGAGAGGTAATCTTCAGGTCAGGCTGCAGACCGGGTGGTGGGAATGGGGGGGGGGGGGGGGGGGGGGACTGCACAGGGCAAGAGACAAATAGAGAGGAGGAGAGCAGTTCAGTTCATTCTGCACAGATTCATTGCTGCTGCTGCCATGCCATAATTATCTTCATTCTGGGGCTCGCCGGCCAACCATTCTGCAAAGCTCTCATTATACACTGTACACTGTGAACACTCTTTGTCTCTGTCGCTTTCCCTCTCACCCTTCTCCGCTCTCTGTTCCTGTCTCCTCTCTCTCCTCCTCTTCCTCCCCTCCTCCTCCTCCGGCTCAGCAGGCCTGTGTGAGTGTCGGATGTGGTGTCACTTCTCTCCTGGTGGGCCCGGGCTGCGTAATTGAACGGCTCTGCTTCCCGACTTCATTTCTATCAAAGTGAAATGAGCACGGGGCCTCCCAGGATATCTTCAAAAAAAAAAAAAAAAAAAAAACGAGACAGGACGAGGTTTTGTGACGACCCCCGCTACACTGGAGGTGAACAGCACTGGTGAGAATTTCAGGTGAGCCAAGTCCATCGAGTGTGTCTTAAACCACCTCAGGGTGTGTGAGTCTGAGGAGGTTCTCTTGTTTTGTTGTGAAGCAGCGTGAACCAAAGAAATAGTGGCTTTGTCTACCTGAACTGCAGAGAAAACAGGAACTTGCTGCACCAGCTGTTTGTCTGTTCAAACTGAGACTGAATGTGATGTTGTGTTTGTTCTTTTCTTAGTGGATCATTTAACAAAAGGGTTTGCACCACACAAACACAAGCAGAAGCTGCACTCATTTTTTAGTTTTTACATAATGGAGAAGGGACTGATCCTCACTCCGACTCAGGCTCTTTTTTGATCGTCATCATTGACCCTCTGTATTCAGAAAGGTAGTGCACAGGTTCTTCATTGAGATGTGAAGCATAAAAATGGCTCCTCCTCTTTCTTCTAAACAAGTGCACCACATATATGCAGTCCAAAAACCTGAAGATCTATTTATTATTTTATTATTTAAGAACCTACAAACAAAACAACCAGGGAGAGTAATGCCAAAATTACAATTAATTGACCTTTAACAATAACAAAATGGCCTGTGTCTGAAATTGGGTAATAATGTTAACATGCACAAACACAGAAAACAGGATTCTTGAAAAACCCAAACATATCTTTGAAGGGATCACTGCAGTCCAAAAAACACTCCATTGGCTCCCCGTATAACACAGAAACACTTTTAACATCCTTTAATGAGTCCATTATGCTCTCAATGGTTCAGCTCCTGAGGTCATTTCTGACCTGCTCACAGAATACAACCCCACCCGGCCTCTCAGGTCATCAGGTGGAGGTGTTTTAGCCGTACCCAGGATTAGATCAAAGTCCGAAGAGGGGGGCCTTTAGTTACTGCGGTCCTTCTCTCTGGAACACACTACCTGCTGACCTGAGGTTCATCACAACTGTCTCTACTTCTATAGCAAAACTCAAACTCTAGATTCTCCCAAGCATATGAATAGTTACTCTGTCTGTGTGTGTGTGTGTGTGTGTGAGTGTGTGAGTGTGTGTGTGTGTGTGTGTGTGTGTGTGTGTGTGTGTGTGTGTGTGTGTGTGTGAGTGTGTGTGTGTGTGTGTGTGTGTGTGTGTGTGTGTGTGTGTGTGTGTGTGTGTGTGAGTGTGTGTGTGTGTGTGTGCGTGAGTGTGTGTGTGTGTGTGTGTGTGTGAGTGTGTGTGTGTGTGTGTGTGTGTGTGTGTGTGTGTGTGTGTGTGTTTATGATCACTTGTGCCTTTATTGATGTTTGCTTTGCGGTGTGTTTGACTCTTTTGATTTGATTTCTGTACTACACACTAAGCTTACCTGCTATTGCTAATCAATACCGTGTCCATGTAACTGAGTCAATGAAATCCATGGTGTTATTTAATATTTATCTCTGCTTTGTGTTCAGCTGCACAATTTTTCTGTGCGACAGCGATAGCGTCATTATTGGTCTCTAGTGAGCTGTACCGGACAGTGCTTTTTTTTATTGTGCTGCTGAGATCACTATATAGTCCTCTACAGAGAGCGTCCTATAGCCAATAGAAGTAGTAAATGGGGATTTTGACACAGCCGAAGAGTCAGAGTTATAGGATTAACATCAAGTAAGTTATAAATGACTCAATGATTGTCCAGTACAGATACAGTCCCGTTTTCCATTCTTAAAGGAGCGTTATGTAACTCTGACACCTACTGTTTAAAATGGGTACTGCAGTCCAAACTCAAAACATAAGGTAGAGCTGTCCCCCCCCAACCCCTCCTCTCCAGAATCGATGTGCAGGCAGGTTGCCATGAACACTGAAGCTTCAGTGTTTAGCCAGCTCTGCATCAGTCTCGAAAGCATCTCCAATATTGATCCTAGTTTGAGCACGTTTCTGCTCGTGGAGCTTATTAGAAACATGCAGAGGCTTTTTAGGTCGGGTACAATCACTTCTATCTGAACCACTTCTCTTGCCCGCGTCCATCGCTGCAACACCTGTTGACCTGATAACTGCTCTCATCTGGTAAACTGAGGGACGTCCAAAACGGCCATGTGGGGGTGTCTTCAGGAGCAGAATCTAAAGTTAGAAGGAGGACATACTGGCTGCTGCATTGTTGTCAGAGAAGCCAGCACTTCAACATAGCATGTTTCCTTAATGTCTGATCATATAGTAAGGTACCTTTATCATTTCATTCAGGAGATATCTTACTGATTGTTCCTTTAAAAAGCTAAAACTTGAGAAAACTTCAGCAGAGCTCGAGGGAACTGCAGAGTCTGGTTGTAATTCAAAGTGGATTGGTTACACTATGACATCTTAAGCGTATGTTATCATAATTGTATCCAATGTTTGTATAAAATATAGTTAAGAGCAGCTTCTAAATGGAACAGAAAGTCGTCAAAGTTGAAGTAATTGGAATA
This sequence comes from Labrus bergylta, assembly GCF_963930695.1. NCBI lineage: Eukaryota > Metazoa > Chordata > Actinopteri > Labriformes > Labridae > Labrus > Labrus bergylta. Next base: position 24,136,265 of record NC_089209.1, on the reverse strand, counting down.
TATGTTCCATTGTTGTACGGGTAATTTCATCCCAGCTTGTTGTTCGTTATTAGGGAGCAGTTGTGTTTGTTGGTGTTTGCTATAAATGTATGTGAGATGCAGATGATCACATTTCATATCTCATTAAACTGAGATTTAGACTGAGACGCTGCAGACATTCTATATATTGTAATATGGCTGCGTGGAAATCTCATTCACTGTGCCAGATGCCTCCTGCCCTTGTTTGTGAGCGCTGAAATTGAGGTTTAAACAGCTTTCTGCGCCCAAGGAGGTCCAATGGATTCCTATATCCTGACAAAACATTTGTCCTTTCTGCGGTGCCAGCGCTGATCTGACAGGCTTTACTGTAGCTCTGTGAACACCTGAGCAGGCCCTGTGAATACAAATACATTGCTACACCTCGTCTGTTTCTTCCCGGTTTAGCCCGCCTGCACGCCGCGCTATCTGTTTAATCTGCAGAGCCTGAAGTTGTAAACTCAATAAAGTAACCTCTCCTCAGAATGTGTACGGCTGTTTGCTCTTATTATGACATTTGGGCTTTGGAAATCTCTGCAGAGCAGGAAAAAGTGGGACTCCTCAACTTCTCCATGTAAATCTGATCAGGATTGTGACTGTTGTGCTTCTCCAGAGCAAAAACACGGTTAGATTTCTCTGAAGTACCAAACTTTTTGGTTCACTTTATTTATAACCTTTTGCAACACCTTGCCAAACAGCAACCACGAGGATTCAGTTTAGCTTTTAGCTCTTCAGTTGTTTTCTGGTTTATTCTTATTCAACCTTTGTCTGAGAAATGATGGAATCCGTAACTTATCTGAATTAGAGATTTTATTTATACCAGGCTATGACCTTGAGTGTGCCACTTGTGAAATGAAACTCGACTGCACAACTTCCTTGCAGCAAAATGTCCCCATAAAATAAACATCAGAACCTCGGCTGTAAGCTTATATGATTTGCTTTTAAAAACAATATCAACTTTTTTTTGTCAATCTACAAAAACTTGCACAAAAAAATTAAACTTTACTCATCTGAAGAAGGTTTGAAAGAGAGAAAAAAGTCCATATTTGTTGATGTGATGCAGTTTATTGTACCAGCCTCAACAGCCTTCAGGGCTTTAATGCCAGAAAACTGTTTCTTAGGTAGATCACTGTTCATGTCCCATGTGAAGCAAGAAGTCTAATTTAAGTAATGTTCATTAGTCCATCCAACCATCTGTCCATCCATTTGTCCCACCATCCATCAGTCCAACCATTCATTTGTCCGTCTATCTATAAGTCCATCCAACCATCGACCCTAAGATTCATCCATACATTTGTCCCACTGCCAATCCATCTATCCTTCCAAAGATTTATCCATCATCCGTCCACCAATCCATCCATTCATCCACCCATTCATCCATGTGTCCATCTGTCCATCCATTGAAATTCCTAAGCAAGATAGCAGCTACCCTTCAGGGATCCACACAAACAGGTTATCAAAATATACAGCAATTATATAAAAAATCATTGAAGAAAAGGAACAACATTATAATAATCAATCGATTTTGAAAATGAATGATTATTTGTTTTAAAAAACAACAATACCAAATGAAGGAAACGCCAAGTCATCTATTACCACCATCCTCATAACAATACTTTTTAATAGTTAACAGATAAACAGTATTTAGAGTATCAAAAATAATTTGGCCTTGGTGGAACACAACCCCTTCTAGAGAACAAGTGAGTCCTAAAAGTCCATTTGACCCTTTTTCTTGACCATAATTGCCTCAACATTGATATATTCCTGTTGTGTCATCGTCCTTTTTAGTATTTATCGCCACAGTCGAGACTCATTTTAGCTGATATCCAGGAAGTCTGGTGGCCCTCGCTGGAGGCGAGGCCTCTGCTGATATACCCCTTCCCCCTGGCTCACAGCTCGTCATCCTGAGTCACATTTCAGCAGCAAATGGAGACTTTACTCCCTGAGGAAATGCTCAAAGTTATTCCACCAGCGACGGGGCGACAGCCGGTGCCTGTGGAGGGTGAAGCGCTGCCGGCTAGTGGAGCTGCTGATTCCCAGCCCTTCATGTTTGGGGTTGATTGGCGTGCTGCTCTGAATGAACAAAGAGCGAGCTAAGATCAGAACATTTGGAAAACAAAGCTCTTCTGATGGGAGATGTTTACACCACATGCAGGAGCCGCTGGGGTTTATTTGATGCCGGGGCAGGCTAATTGTGGAGACAACATTTAAATCTGTGATAATTACAAGTGATCTGGGGTGAAATATAATAATGAGGAATTGTGCCCCAGAGGAAAGAGAATGAAGCTGTATTTCATGAGCAAACCCAACGTGGCAGCCGGTCGGTCTGTTGATGTGCTGCAGCATCACATCGCTGATCTTAATAAGGAGCATTAAGCAAATTACCTGTGAAAATGGATGGTCATTGTGCAGCTAGAGGCAGCACTTCTTTCATCTGATTAGAGCATGCAGTCATTAATCTGAGAGGAGGAGGCCGTTCTTCAGCTGCTGCAGTCAGAAATACATCACAGGAATGAAACTGTTTATTCATGATGGTGGGTGGTGGTGAGTTTATAAATCCTGGTCACACTCATGTATAGGTAGATTATAACAGACAATCATAGTGGCCTCTGATACTCACGTAGTCCAACCGACAATTCTTATTCTATCAGATGTTTCACTGTCCATTTACCTCCTCTGACAGATGAACTTAACGCAAGGGTTCCCAAACATTGCCATGCCGAGGACCCCCATATACTGTAGCATTAGTCTCTGACAACATCATTATGATGGGTATTTATCAAATTTAACATAGCCTACAGCTTCTGACTTTACCTATTTTTATTCACAAAATTTTTGTTCCACATGAATTAATTCAATCTGTTTTTTGTGAAAAGTCTTATCAGAATCTGAATTTTTTTTTATTGCCAGAATTTGATTTGGTGCAAAATAATTAAAGCAAAGGATTAAAGCAAAAATAGAAAAAAGCTATACAACAGCAGTGATCCTGCTGGCAAGAAACTACTCTGGAATAAGATGAAAATATAAAAAGCTAAATAAAAATATATAATAGAATATAAAAATATAAAAACACAAAATGTACAAAAGGTGCGAGCAAGGAAGTGTGCAGGTATGTGTCTAAATCAGGTCTTAAACAAACTGTTCAGGAAATATTACTCAAAATAAGCTAATGATCTCCCAATTTCACAGGAAAATGTTCCTTGATATTTTTTTTAAAACAAGCTAAATATGCACCAGAAAGATGATATTTAACAAAAGTTCTCTATGCAGAAAAAAGTGCTTCAACTGATCAACTTATCCAAGGCTGTTGCAGAAATCATGGAATGAAGTGACGTTAATTTTTGAATTCATAGAGAAATATTGTTCTTATATACAGGCTTCTTAAAGAAAGCTAGGGGTGCCGTTAGCCAGTGTTGTTTGTGTACGCCCCCCCATGTATAGAGACTGTGGCAACCCAAGTTCGAGTCCGACCAGTCGCTCCTGTCATGCATGTCATTCCCCACTCTCTCTCTCTCTCTCTCTCTCTCTCTCTCTCTCTCTCTCTCTCTCTCTCTCTCTCTCTCTCCCTCCCCGGTTTCTGAATCTATCCAGTGTCCTGTCTTTAAAATAAGGACATAAAAAGCCCCAAAGTAAACCTTAAACAAAAAAAGCAAAAGGCCTTCTAGTAAACACATTTATTTGTCAAAGTTATGTATACCGTCTGAGGGATGTAACAGAGTTGTAGAGCTGTTTGATGAATCACTGTGTTCCCTGCATGTAAAAAGTGTTCTCTGTATAATAAACAGTATCAAACAAAGAGCGTTATAAATCTGCAAAAAAATCAAACAGTAAGGCACTCCCAAAAGGACATCAAACCTCAGAAACATGTTATGATATCTTATCCAGTGAGTTAAAACTAGGTCTGCTTTAGAGACAAAACAAAAGTGTATTTTTGCATCGATTCAAGATGCTTAGATTTCATCTTTGCAGAGTTCTGTAAACCTGTGGCTGTCAGTGAGGATCAACAGAGAAGTGAGACAGGAGGAGAAATATCTCCGGTGCAATCAGATGGACTGTACTTCTATTTTATCTCCCCCTATAATCTTGCTTGTTACCATTGTGCCCCCCGTAGGGAAGCTGCAGAATTGCAATTTGCACATGAGCAGCACCTTCAAATCCCCCTCTCTACAATAGGATGAAAATCAGCGAGCCTTTTTAAATGCTGCAAAGGAAATGTTTTAAAAAATGAACATGTTTGTCTCCTCTTTTTGAGGAACAAGCTTGAGATCTGTTGAATCATTTATCACATGTGACAAAAGAATCACACTGTCAGTTATTTTGCTAGAACATGGAGAACTTATTACAATATTGAATCTTTAAAAACTGGAGATAGTTCATGATTGTGTTTGGAAAAAAAAGGATGCAATGTTTGCTTTAAGAAAATAACAAACAGGAAATTATACCAGCGACCTGCCAGGGACTGAAAATAAGATCAGCATGTGCTCGGTAAAACTTAAAAAACTTAGATGGATGTTGGTCCAAAGTGTTTCTGTCACTTCATGTACGTTGTCCCTTTAAAACAAACACAAACCTTACTTGAACGTCTACAGGCAGATGTGTCATTTAACTTCCGAGAGAAGCTTGTTAAGTTTCAGCTCTTTTTGTAGCTCGTTCCAAGTAAAGGGAGCAACAAACTTAAAGGCCTTTTTCTCCAGTACAGTCCAGACTTTTGGAAGAGACAGTAATAAAAGGTCCTGAGATCGAAGATTATAAGTCCCTGTACTCTTCTGACTGATGAAGGACAGAAGGTACGAAGGAAGTAGACCTAAATTAGACTTGTAGATTAGAGTATGCCAAAGTTTAAGTCTACGGAGGGTCAAAGAAGTCCAGCCAACACGTCCATACAATAAACAGTGATGAGTACACAATTAATATGAAAAGTTTTAAAGCTAAAACAAGAATTTAATAAATCATAGAAATAGGGCAGCTGTGACTAAGTTGGTAGAGTCGGTCGTCTTCTATCTAGAAGGTCGGGGGTATGATCCCCAGCTCCTTCAGCTACATGTCCGATGTGTCCTTTAGTAAAACACTTAACCCTCGTTTTCTACCGCTGCTTCATTGGTGGGGTATAAATGTGTATGAATGGGATAAGTTACTTCTGATGATCTCTTTACACAGCAGTCTCTACCATCAGTGTGTGAATGTGTAGGAGTGACCTGTGGTGGACAAGGGCTTTGAGTGGTCAGAAGACTAGAAAAGAACTCTACAAGATCAAGTCCATTTACCATTTAGAACTAAACAGACATCTCTCAGGAAGAGCTTGTGTCAGGAGATGAAAACCTCTACGACAGATTCTGCTTCTTAAATCCATCTTATTTTTGCATTATTTCTGAGGTGATTAAATCATGATTTGTGAGTATTAATTACTACTGACGCCTTTTTTGGGGGCATCAGATAACAGAGGTCCAGTGAAGTGTCACACCAGAAAACAATGCTGATTCTGTAACTAATGAGTAGAGTCACATTTCTTCTTCTTCTGCACGTCTCACTGAGTCAGTGAGTCCCTCTCGTCTGTTTATCAGTCAGCAGAGAACTGTGAGGAGTTTCCACTCACTCACTGAACAGTTGACAAAATCATTTTCTAACTGTTATTTATTTATGAGATTTCTTTCCTCCTAACAGTGGAGATAATAAGCAGAGATGCCCTGAGAGAAGTGTCCCGGTGTAATTGCTGCTTCGTTCAGATGTGTCGCTCAGCTGCAGATTTACGACTTCATCCGCTGAGGCTCAGACTGTGACGGAGCTCTTCCTTCTGACAGCTCCTGCTTCACAGTTTTCACAGGACAGAGCTTCCTCCATCATCACTGAGCAACAGAATACACAAGAGAGTACACACAACTTCTTTCAAAGTAAAATCAGGTCCAAACAGGAAGTAATCTACCCTTAGCTTTAGACAAAACAAAATACAAAATAAAAGACCAACCTCCTTTAAAAAAAGGGAATTTCAAACATTTGATTAGAAATGTGATTAATCACAATTAACTATTGGATTTCAGAGTTTGTAAACAAAAAACATATTGAAGTCAGTAATTTGAATTTAGTTAAACATGTTAAAATAAGTGGTCATAATAAGTTAAAGTTAAAAGATTAAAAACGTTTCATTTTTACATTGGTTCATGGTTTATACTGCCACCTACTGGTCATTGTGGGTAGTTGTTCATTAAGTCACATGCTGCAGTCAGAAGGACAGAGAGAGACAGAGGAGGCATGTTGCTGCTGAATGGTTTTCTGTTAAGCTTCTGCCTTGGAGATCATTTGTCTGTAAGTTTTATGTTTAGTTCATTATGAAACTGTCGAGATATTAACACAAAATTCACGTCAGAAACTTTTTGTTGTTTTTTTTCATACATGTGCTTTGCTAGCTAATGCTAAATGTAGTCGCTAACTGTTTTCCTTATGATAGCATGTAGCTTTTTGATGAATTAGCATTTTTATGCATTTCTGAGTTTGCTTGAAGTCAGATAGCAATGCTTAGACTTTATGAACCTATACTTGTTTTTCTGTACTGAATTATTGTTATTCTCTTTGTAATATATCAGTTTAAAAAAAATCAAAAACAAAACCAAAGGAACTCAAGAAAAGCCTTGTGTTTTTTTGGAGGACTTTTGTTTGAATGTTATCTGGCTGTCCATTCAACTATTTTATATCAACTATTTCAATGAATGTATAGTTCTTATTTTTCCAAAAGAAAACTCTAACATCACTCTCTTCAAGTCATAGAGACAGGACGGACTTGCACACTTTTATTCTCAGCCCACAAACGCTTCATGCAAGCGTTCCCGAGCGCACAGCCAGCTCTTTTCTACCCAGAATAAACGCTAGGTGGATACAGGGCCTTACTTATCAGAATGCCCCTTTAATCGTACATTAGTCCCACAGAGTGTGTGATAGAACTCAGTGAGACCGCAGAGTGAAAAATAGCTTTAATATGACAGGACCCGTGGCTCATAAAGTAATAACTGGAGAGGGTATTGTTCAAGGGAACATCCCAAATATTCTCCATTCTAATGTCTGTGAGTGCTCCAGGAGCGCTGTAGATTAAGACGAGCTCAGCGGCTCCACCATCCTCCACTGTGAGCTCTTGTTAAGATAAAACAGGTAATATACATATGAGACTTTATCAGATCATTTTCTCTTTTTGAAATCATCGCTTTTGTCACTTTCACTTCCTGGGTAACAAGTGTACCCCATGCAGTCCAGAGTCTCCCTTCAATTACTTCCAGCACAGAGAAACATGTGGTTTGAATAATCTGCAGTGTGCAGAACGGCCACAGCAGGCTCCTCAGTATTCTGCTTTCCAAATGAGAGCCACTCGTCAAGGTCACAACACTCTTCCTTATTCATTTGTCCCCTGACAATCACTTCCTGGGGTCCCCTCTCCACCACCGCTAGCACCATCTTTCATTGGAACAGCTCCATCTCTTGTCATTGGTGTTTACAGAAATCTGCAGCATCAGACGCCTGCAGACAGCCAATTGAATATTTCACCCCCTGCATCTTTTCAAATGACCATGTAATGCCACCGCTGCTGCCTGGATGAGATCAGGAAGACATTTCTTAGAGACACTTAATGGGGACAACAAAGCCTGCAGACGAGAACGCTTCATCACATTTTCCCTTCAGTTTGCAGGACTTTGTATAAAAGTGCTGTACTGGTTTGTGGTGGAACAGTGGTTAGTGTGCGCGCCCCATGTATGGAGGCTGTGGTCCTCCAAGTGGGCGGCCCAGGTTCGCATCCAGCCTGTGGCTCCTTTCCTGCATGTCATTCCCCACTCTCTCTCTCTCTCTCTCTCTCCCTGATTTCCAACTCTATTGACTGTCTTATCTCTCCATTAAAGGCACAAAATGCCCAAAAAATAAAGTCTAAAAGTGATGTAGTGTCGGTTATTATGGATGGAAATTCAAAGCATGAGCTAAATAATATGATTAAGTTAGTGCTGTTAATGGATTAAAAACTGAATCCAATTAAAGGCAGGGTTGTTAATTTCCTACAGATACACTTTTTTTTTTTTTTAATTAAAATGTTAGACGTCATGAGGTGATTATTACTTTTGACCCGTCAACTGAGCCGTCTGGGAGTTTTTTAAAAGTGAAATCAGACATTCAAAGATGCTTTGTTGTGGTCCTTTTCCATCACTGTAACTACAGGGAGAAGCTGTCACTGCTGTGGTTTTAGCTTATGGGGTCCATCGACATAAAAAGCATGTGTTTAATGCAATTAAAAAATGAATGCACTAATTCTGGACCTTGATCACATCTCTATTAATGCATCAATGCTGACATCCCAACTCTTAACACACGTCACACCTCAGGAAAATCTAACTAGATAACCTTAGAACCTTTAGAAGATCAGGACTTTGCTTAAGATCGTGGAAGGGAGCCCAAAATCAGCCTGATTATCTTTTAGAGTGTTCCCCACGTTAGTCACGTTTGTAATTAACTGGCATCACTTCAAAGATATGTTGTTGAATATCTAAGTTACTTGCATATGTATGTTAGTTACCATACCAAAGGGACACATATAAGTTATTACTTGATTATCTTTCTATCCCAAAGACACAGTCCAAAACTTGAATTTTTATTTGCATTACCTCCATGTTTTTATTGTTGCATGTTTCCTGTTTCTCAGCAGGCGTCGATAACATCTTGTTATAAAGGTCTAACCAGACTTTGCTTTCTTTATAACTGCTTTCTTTACAGTGCAATTTAAAAAAATGACACAATGGTGTCTGGATAGTTACATGTGGATACTACAGGTGAGGTCAAAAATCGATTCAGTATAGTATCGTGATATTTTGTGTGGCGATATTATATCGTCTCATGGCGGCAAAGTATCGATGTTTTGAACATGATATTTTAGAAATGCTTTTTGAATTTTTAACTGCTGAAGGTGTTGCACAATTCATGTTGAACAAGTTGCATTATGAAGAATTCATGTTAAAGTTTGATTAGACTGAAACACAAATAAAAGACTAAAGTGAGATGAATAGACTGAGAATTTGATCTTATTTGACTAAACAGTTGGTTTAGTGTAGAGGACATACTATGCAGTTAAAAAGCTTAATCGCAATAAGTTGTATCGCAATTCTCAGCATATCGCAAAATGTTAAAAATCGCCATAAAATGGTATCGTGTCTCGAGTAACGTGGGGACTTTGGTGATTCCCACCCCTAGTGGATACAGTAGTTGGATCCCTGACCATGCTGCTGTGTTGACCTTATATTTGAGAACATTTTGCATATCCACGTTAGAACTGAAAAGATGTGTTGATACTTTCTCAGATAAATTGTGGTCCTCCTACTACATGTGGTCGCCTGTATGGTCATATCCAGTCTCATCTGTTTGGAATCTCTGATGCTCTTATCTGTGATATCTCTTTAATCTGCCTCTCTCACACAGAGTGAGTTCCTGCAGAGGGGAGCCTGCCCTCATTGTGTCACACTGTCAGAAACACTAAATGATCTGAAAGTCATCCTGAACTTGTGTTTTGCTTCGCTTTCATTTTAAACGTGTTTAGTTATTCCCCAGGTAGCATCAGGATAAGTGTTTCCATCAGTTTCACTTCCCCTGGGAGCGTTTAGTGCATCACACTTCACCTGATTACTAAACACGTCTGAAACAAGCTAATTATAGGCGCCATTTATCACCTGACGCGTGTTGTGGATTCATTAGGATGACGACGTTTGATCATTTGGATAAACCATATGTCTGACTCTCGTCTCATTAAAAAGTACCATTGAGGACATGAAGATCTCTGCCTCTGACCGCAATGAAGCAGCAGAAACACATCGTAGGAGACAAAGCAGATCTGTATCGGAGCGTTCTCGCCGGAGGGTCCAAACGGTAATCAATGAACAAAACAAACTTGTGTTCACACTGCCCACTCGTCTGAGTGGATCTTTCAATAGTTCTCTTCAGGAACACCAATCAATTAACTTTGATTAATGAACTGCCCGAGCACTTCTCAAAGTTAAAACTCTTTCTGTGAACGGCCACAGCGGTGATCACCGTCAAAGCCTTCAGGCCACATCATAGATTACTATGTTTATTAACAGACACACATTATTCATAGAAATATGTCTTTGTTTAACAGTTTAGAGAGGTGAAGCTTTATGAGGATTTATATTATTTTCAGATATTTTAAACCCTTTATTTTTTTCTTCACACAAAATCATCCTCGTAATCTTTACAGCTCAATGATTGGCCGACTTTCTTATTCCATTATAAAGGAGCACATTGACAAAAGACTGATTTTAAGCTACTGTGAAAAGTGTTCAGTAAGTGGTAAGAATCAGTCGTATCTCGACCAGAAGGTCAGGACTGGGTTTGATCCCAGGTCCTGCAGCCACATGTCAAAGTGTCCTTGGGACACTTAACCCCAAGTTGCTCCTGCTGCTTCATCAGCGGCGTGTAAACGTGAGACTTTAGAGTCATCAGTGAGCCTAAAGTCATGGTTTGGTTGGTGGGTGAGTTGGTTTATGGGTGGTATGGCCATAAGCAACAGTTGTGTGTACATAAAGGTCATATAAAGATGTGGCAGCTTGTGGTCATAATGTGGTTGAGCAAATTCTTGAACCAGGCTGGAGTTTTGGATGTCTGAATATGTCTCAACACTATTTGTTAAGACAATGTTTTCACATCACCTGATAATGGGGAGAAGATGTGGCACAGTTAATAGGGGACAAATGAGGACTGGAAAAGGAACTTGTCATAGGGTGGTTTGGCCGTAATCGTCAGTTGTGAGGACAAACGAGCTGGATAAAGACAACCAGTGGCAGCCTGTGGCCACTGAATATAACTTTATCTGAAAATGTATTTTGTCAGACTTGTACAGTACAACAAGTTTCCTGGTTCAGATACCTTTCTGTGTGGAGTTTGCATTTTGTCCCCATGCATGTGTGGTTTCTTTCTGTACTCTGGCTTCCTCCCACAGTCCAAAGTCATGCTCTTAGGTGTATTTGTGACTCTTAATTGACTGGTGGTGCTGAGTGCAAGCATGAATGTTTGTCTTGTCTCTAAATGTCACCCCTGTGATTGACTGGCGACCATTCCCTGGTGTACCCCTCCTCTCACCCTGTGACAGTTGGGATCAGCGACAGCGCCCCAATTTTTGGATATCTGAATATGTCTTTATCACCGTATGATAAAGACAATTGGTTTACATTGTTAATAGGAAACATGGCTACTAGAGTTACTAGGGGAAAAATACGATCTAATGAGGAACTTGCTATTAGTTTTCCATTAGTTTATCATTAACTAATTGTAAGTTCCTCATCAGATCTCATTTGTGCAAAAGCTCCCCAAAGAACCCCTTTAGAGCTCTTAAATGTAGTCAAAATGAGGCTTTAACTCTTTGAAGAGACCGCAAGCTTCGATGTATCGTGTCATTCAGCACTTATCTTAAACTAATGGATTTTAGTTTCATGTGATGCATTTCAAACATATAAAAAACACAAGAAAGTGTCTAATTCACAAACACCAGCACTCATAACCACACACAGTTAGAGTGGAGCAAAAAAAAAAGTCTGCTGAGAGTTGGTGGTAACTGCGCTTTCTATTGATCAGGAAACAATTCAGCTTCTGTATGTCTTTAAAAATAAATGATCTGTATGTAAGTTTAATTATTACTTTGACATATTAATAATATAACCAGGGGTTGAATCAGTCCGGGGCTTTCTGCGTCTCCACACTTCATCCACATCTGTGTATCTGTGGAGACGGTCTGGAGCGGTTAAGCATGAGGATGGATGCAAGTTGAATTGTTGTTGTTTGAGTTGCACCTTGCTTGCTCAATTTGGAGAGAACATTTTGTTTTAAACCGTGAAACTCAATTGAACATTTTCAAGTCAGGCAACTAAAACAAACCCTGAAAAGTTTCCCTCCCCTCCTCACTCATGAGCTTTATTTATACTGAACTGAGCTCCGTTATCATGAGAGTGCAGCTCCGCGCAGACTAAACATTTTTGAATATCATTGGAGCTATTCGCTTTGTGAAATAGACCTTCAGACCGGGAAGATAGCGGGTGCAACTGATGCAATTTGTTTGAGCTATTTGCCTACAGTTTGTGTAACAAAAGCCGGCCTGTACTATGATCACAGCTTTCATTCTAGCATTCTTTGCTTGCTGCTGTTCAACAGGTTCTTCTTGGCGTCCGGTGAGCTTAATCCCTATGTGAGGAAAACAATCCACACAGAGCAGCAGCTGTGGACACCAGACATGTTTTTTAAACCCGTGACATCTTCTTTTACAAAAGGTGACTGTCGTTAGTCGATCATTCCTCCCAAAATGAAAACATTCCTCTCTACTGCTGTCATCTGAAAACAGGCACGCTGACACTGAGAAAACTCTCCTGTCATCACTCACTACTTAACCAGACGGCTTGACAAGAAAAACAAAAGACAAGAGAAGACGGCAGATTGCTGTTGTGAAAAGTTTGACTGACATATCCATTCAATCACTCGTCAGAGGTGCGTAACCTGCGCCTGCGGAGGGGAACGCCAAATCATGCTGCAATCATGGCTAATGTGCAGGAACATTATGAAGGAGCTAGAGTTGTGATTCTGTGGAGACGTCACCTCTTACACAGTCCGTATATGAAACTGAGAGACAGAGATGCACTGCAGCAGGTGAAGGCTCCTTCTCATGCACACAGCTCTCCTTTTATTGGAGGTGACGCCTGAATGGCAGCCCGTCTCTCACACAAGAACCTGCAGACTTTGTGTCAGAAGGAGCTTCAGGCGCCGACCAACCAGCCGACGACTAAAACCTTCAACTGAATTAATAAGCTCCACAGCCAGACGAACCCTGGTGCAGTTCAGAGATAAAACACAGACACTAAACGATAAACAGAGCAACATGAAAAAAAGCAAAATGATAAAAGCTTAAAAACAAGACAAACTAATACATTAGTCCAGGTGTGATAAAGACTCCCCGGAGGATTTTTAAACCACATTTCAGAGCAAACAAATAAAAGCAGCTCTTCACTCTCTGTTATGTAAAGCTACACTGTGCAGGGAGGTAAATTACAGCACACTGAAATCTGGGTCACAATTAATTCAAATAGTCCAACAGTGATGTTAAAAGCTCTTGTGAGGATTTTCTAAAAACTGGTTATGAAACAAACAGATGCCTTGGTATGACCTAAAAACAAACATGAACATTAGGTACAAAACTGTTGATTTCTGTATTGTAGTATTATCTAGTTAATTAGCATGCTAATCAGTAGCATACCGGCTGATTAATAGGGCGTTTTCACATTAAGCACGACTGTTTCACACTTGTGTATGTACACAGTCCGATACAGCAGGTCACAGTTTGCACATAGTTGGTTTGCAAATCCACCAAAAAGCAGAAAGAAGAAAGAGCAACCACGGCAACCACTCGCGGGCTGAGCGCATCCTGCTAACTGTGGATGCTTCTGTTACTTCTGAGACGCCAACAACGACCCTCTTCCTACTTCCACATCAGATGCAGATCAGAGGATGAAACAGGTCCATGCTGCAAGGAAGCGACAGTTCCTTGTAGGAGCACGGTTGGATTCACATCTCCTGCGGACCATACTGGTGTGCACATGAATCATGTCAAAGACCACCTCTTCAAGAGGACTCGGACACAGTTCACGAGTACGATACGAGTACGATACGTCTGTGTTCACACTGATCAAACAAACCAGACTTTGGGTTCAAGCATACTCTAATCCGGCCCGGGTCCCTAAATGTGAAACCACCCTTAGTCAATATTTAGCGCTTATCAGTACCTTATTCTACAGGAGCAAAGTTAATAGCTTATAGGCCTCAAAACCCTCCACATTAATAGCTTTTCTTGATTTTTTTTTTTCATAATTTCTTTATTGTTTTTAAACATGGTCAGCAATGCAATTTAACATAATGATGTACAGGGTTTTTTATATACAATATAACAAACACATTATATTCCACCTCTCACCCACCCACAAACATCCCGTCTTCTCCCTAGAAATCTCTTTTGCACTTAAGAGTCCATAAAGGTGAAAGATTATTTCCAAGATAATGGTACCTCTTATACAATACAAATGAAAATCATAAATACATACATGTTGTGCCTCTTCATACACATATATATCTACACTTACCCATACACATACGAACATACATAAACCTAAAGTTACATATTTGATTTTCTGCTTTTATCTCTTTTTATTGAGTCCAGCTCCTTTACGGCCTCTAATGCTTTCATCTCTTCACTGCCTTTTCTCTATTTAACTATTAGATGTTTTATTGTTATTTCAATGTATAGCTGATACCCCCCTCTTATCGTTTTGATCTCATTTTGTGTCTTCTTTAAGATAACTCTTCTCTTTCTATTGTTTTTATCTCTTTGAATCACTTATTTATCTTTTTACAGCCTCAGTCCTCATTTCCTCATCCTAAGTCGCCTGTGTTCCTGTTGTTGCCTGAGTTATTCTGAGTTATTATGTTGCCTGAGTTTGCATGATGTTCGGGTTCTGATGTTGGTCTGGTTTCAGATTGGGTTCTTTAACTGTTGAGGTTACATTGATGTAGGTTGGGGGTCTGATCTGTGGGTTGCTCTGTTGTCATGGTGTTTTGTTGTTATTTGGGTACTGATGTTGTAAACCCTTGTTTTTAAAAATGCTGACCAAACGAAGTTATTATTATAATTACTGCTTATTGATAGTATTGAGCATGAATTATGACCTTAATATGCTTTGCTTAGTACGATTCTTATACGGTAGAAGTAATCAAAAGCACATTAAGATCATAATTATAATCAAAATAATAACTTCAATTAGATGACAGTATAAATGATCCAGGTCAATCAGGGTGCAGGTGAGAGTCATTCTGAACCTGTGGAGAAGACTCTGAACAAAGTCTGTGCAGTGACTCTTCTGTCTGCTGGTCATGAGCTGATCATCATCATCATCACTGCTGAAACAGAGATGAGCCCGGCCTCGTCACACAGCATGGTGTAAATTGAAGTTGTTAAACCTGATAAGGACCCGTGTAAAAGCCTCTGTGGCATGAATGGGACCAGTGTTGCTGTTATTGGTCTGATTTAATAAGGGAATTGCTGCGGTGATTGAGGTCATCTTCCTCGTCTGCTTCTTGTAAAAATAGTCCAACGTGTGAGCTCATGAGACGGTGTGCACTTCCTCCACATACACACACACACACACACACACACACACACACACACACACACACACACACACACACACACACTGCTGACATCTTCATTTTCCTCTGCCGGGCAGGTTTACTCCTCTGCAATCCTTCCAGAGAGGATTAAACACCATGCCTGTTTATTCACCTCCAATTCCAATACAAGTATTTTAGCTGGTGGCAAAAAGAGAAATCTTATTTGATTCAGTTTACGGCCACATACCAATGCGTGCTCATCCAGGAAAATAGAGAGCACTCGCTTGATAATTGCTATTTTTCCACTTTTCTTCTCCTCTTCTGCTGTATTGAGGAGCAGGCCATAGGAAAGAGAAAAGGCTGCACAATGTCTTTTTAACACAGAGGTCACCGCCGCAGACTTCAGACCATGACAGGAACCCTGTCTCATCATTCCTTTTATACCTCCTCAGCCCGCTCGGGCTTTTCTGCGGACGCATTCAGCCGGGAAGTGACTGCTGCAGCGGTGCATTCACAAGGTGAAGTACTCTGACTGCTCTCTCAGGGGTGAGCGGCTTTCTGAGTTCTCCAGAAACAACAGCGGCGTGTCCCGGAGAGCACGGACGATCGGACTCCTCAAGTGATGAGCGAGCAATCCTGCCTCATTATTTTTTCAGCCAGACACCGGTTGTCACTTTGGCTCTGTGGAGTCGAAAATAAAACTCCCAGACTTTTTTTCCTCCAGACTCGCACAGTTCCAGCACTCGGTAGACGTCTCTATTATTCGCTGGTGGAGGCTTCGCTGCACTCAATGTTCCTGTTTTTGACAGTAGAAAGACATCTTTGTTCACCTGTGTGGATTTTATTAAAAGAGAGAGAGAGAGAGAGAGAGAGAGAGAGAGAAGCCACCATGAACTGTGAAAAAAAGTGGACAAAGCTTTCATGGTTTTAAAAGTGAAGCGCCCTAAACCTGCAGTCTCTCAAATAGCCAGCAGGGGGAAGTGATAAAAGTGAGAGTACAAGTCTTCTAAAAAAAATACTACAGCAAGGCTACCTATAATTGGCTGCCATGGAAACCTGTCAATAAGGACAGTGACGAAGCAATGTGTATGTATCAGAAATGGTAACTTCTTTTTTTTAAAGATTTAGTTTTGGGCTTTTTGTGCCTTCAATGGAGAGACAGGAAAGTGGATAGAGACGGAACTCGGGAGAGAGAGAGAGAGAGGGGAATGACATGAGGGAAAGGAGCCACAGGTAGGATTCAAACCTGGGCCGCCCGCTTGGAGGACTACAGCCTCCACACATGGGGTGCGCGCACTAACCATTGCGCCATCAGCGCCCTGGAAATGGTAAATTCTGGCTCTATTTTGTATGCAAAACCTTAAGGCTACAGAACCTTGGCCCACAATCCAATTTGTGACGAAACAGCGGCTACGTTTATTTCTGAATACAACAAGTCTGGAGATGCAAACATAAATATTAATGGAGTGATGTCATTCATCTGTTACTGCAGGGGGCTTTGGAGTCCCATCGATGGCGGTCGCCATGTTGAAAATCCTGTCTCAGCCTAACTATCAGTCAACCTAAAGACAGGCTGAGAGCTGGAGCTGAGGCGGGTTTTAATCCTGATGAAAAACTGTTACATTGTGCTCGCCTGTCAATCAGGTCAGCTAAGCGCCTCACTATCACGTATCATTCATAAAATCAAAATGGATGAGTCATCATAAAATTCACCCACCATATCGTCTGTGCCGATCTGTGCTAATCAGACATTTTTAATTTTTGAACCAGGCTGTAAACAAGTTCATGTCTGCTGTAAATACTGGCTTTTTGTGTACGAGACTTCTGGTGCTTCTGAGGTCAGCCTCAAGTGGACACTCGGAGAACTGCGGGATTTTGCACCTCTCCATTGGCTTCATTTTTCAACCCTTGGATGCCACCAGTATGTGGAGAAAGAAAATCTCAATATTATATATAAAAGTCTCATAGTTGTTTGAGACCTGGGTGTTTTTTGGCAGAATATACAGGTTTTCCAATTTTTTGTAAAAATAATAAAGAAAACATCCCCTATAGTCAGCACAAAGTCAACAGAGCTGTGTTCTTCTAAACGGCCTCTAAATGGGACTCTTTCATGTTTATCTAGTGGAATTAATGCGTTCTGCAGGTGAGCACGCTGAGGGAGGATCTGCGGCACGTCCCCTGACAGAAGAGAAATTTTAATTAGCATTGCTTGCAGTTTGGGTCACCAACATAGACATCCATCTGAGACTGTTCAATATTTAATTAAATGGCTCTTGCTTTACACCTTTGTTCACCTCAGAACACAATTCCCCGCAACACGTTTTGCTCAGCCTCCCAATTAATCAGCGGAAAACACTTAATGAGAAACAGCTGTCACAGCAAATACTCGATAAATCCCCGAAGCATCAGTTTGCTGCTGTCGCTCAGCTGTGATACGCACTCACCTATTTCAGGGCAAAGGTGGAATAATGTCATTGATCAGGTCAGTGATCTGCGGTCTGAAAGTGAACATCTTACCCTTGTCTTAATAACTAGAACACATGTATGTTTTATTAGATTGAGATAAAAGTCTCATTTGGGGTCTTCCTACTATTTTCACTTCTCCATCCTCCTGAGACCCAAAAATATCCTATTTTCTATAATTCACTAAGCAGATGCTTTTATCCAAAGCGACGTACATCAGAGAGTATAAGAACAACACAAGTGAGGATCTAGAGAGGAGGAAACAACTTCAGTCGGTGAAATCAAACAGCTTTAAGTCTGATCAGACACACAGGTGCTGACAGGAAGTGACCAGAGGCAAAGCACAACATCCACAGCTGATCTTGAGAGTTCTAATCAGCATCAGAACCATCCTAAATATCTTCATCGTCATTATCAAACAAAACCATCATCCTCATTATCACTTAGGTCATAGCTTTAGCTTTTTCTTAAAGAGCCAAAGGGACTCTGCGAGTTTTGTAGTTTTTTCCACCACCGGGGGGGCGACAGAGATGAAGAGTTAGAGTTTGAGGCCCTGTTGAGAAGGTTGGATCAGACGCCTTTCATTCTCAGAGCATATTTTAACATAATGTAATGAAAAGTAATTGGATCTCATGAGGACCATATCCCAAATTTAAAGAAAATAAAATATAAAAATATTTTATGAATCTCTTAAAGGGATACTTCACCCGTTGAAACATGAATCTGTATTGACATTGGGTCATATATGTTTTAGAAATATGAAATAAATGTTGAAGTTGACTTTCTGCCTTTTCTCCTTGACAGAGAAAAGGCAGAAAGTGTATTTTTTGCTCATGTGGATGAAAGACAACAACTTCCAGAATGCACAGCAGCAGGATCTGACACCTCTCGAGCAATCAGACCGCACCTAGACTTAAACCAGCGACCCTTCACATCCCAACCCAGACTGAGCAACAGCCGCCCACAAGACTGTGGTTTGTTCTCATCAAGGCAACGCATCCCTCTACTCTAATGTACAAAAGCTTTATTTTCATCTTTTTATGACCTTAACATTTTAATGTGTACTAAATAAAAGTTGGGTTTTGTGTCAGGTTTCCCCACAGCGTGTACAACAAAGGATATCAAATGTTGTTAAGGGCCAACGATAGACATACGATTCCAACAGTCTTGTATTATGTAGTGGAAACTGTCCCAATCGATATATCTTCTCTACATCACAAATCCCAGTATAAGCATTTTGAACAGATAGATGATCACATTTGTGCACGTGGGACTGCTGAATAAGTGGTATTGTTTGATGAGTGGAAAGTGAGAACGTGTCGAGTGGGCTCAGTTGTCAGCAAAAAAAACCTCTACAAGCTGTGTCCCACTTAAAAACAAATTACTAAGTTTAACTGTGAAGAATAAGAATTAGAGGTTTATGTTCCCATAATGCAATGCATAAAGTATGCAACAGCTTCTTGCAGCTGGAATGACAAATTATGCGTTTCACAGGCTGGTGAGACAACTTAATAAAGCTCTTTTTGTTGTGGAGCCACAAATAATGTGCACTCTGTGGAAACAAATATTCCCCTGGGAGCAATACAAAAAAGAAAGATCTATTTATTTTCAAACATTAAAGCCGTAAAGGTACAATCTGTAACTTTAAATAGCTTTTAAAAGGTTGATGCACAAAAACATTCAACAGGGAGAACGGTGGCTCTCTCATGTCCACAGCGCCCTGAGAGTCTGTTTACTGCACCAAGTAACTTGGGAGCAGGCAGGGGTCTACTTTCTAGTTCCCACACGAGGCCTCAGTTTTAAAATGAAGCAAGTTAGCGGATCTCTGTCCTATTTGACACAATGGCTGAGGCTACGAGACGGAAAAGGACGAAGGATGTGATCAAGCTAAGAAGAGAAAAAGAGAGAATGACTGAGTAAGAAGCTGGTCAGAGTAAAGGCCTTTACACACTGAGTCTGGGGGTTTTCTGATGTTTTTTTTTCCTTAAGCCCCAAAAAATAAAAAACCTAACGCATAGACACCTTGCACTCTGAGTCCGCTGTGTTTATTTTTCTATTAATTGAGATCATTCGCAGTATGAGACAAAATGTCTCATACTGCGAATGAGCAGAGCTGGATAAACACTGAAGCTACAGTGTCCACGACATGGCAACCTTCATGCACATCGACTCTAGGGGGAGGGGGAGGGGGAGATAGCTCTCTTAAATGTTTTGACTGTAGTACCACTTTTAAACACTAGGTGTCAGAGTTACATATTGCTCCTTTAAACTTGCAGTCACTCTGCAATAATGATTATTCGTGTATCTTCTGTATATATTGTGTGTTGCTTTGTCTTTAAACTGCTGTTTGTATTTTTTTATTGTATCTAGTTGATGTTTTTTATCTCGTCTATTGCTGAAGAAATATTGTACTGCATACAATAACAAAGTATCTTCTCTTCGTATGGTGATACTGGTAGGTTTATATAGAAAGAGAACATTTCATTAATAATTAAAGTTACACACACAGTAGGCCTAAAGGTAAAGTGAGTAATTTGAAATTAAATCTTTTTTTTTTTTTTTTATATGATTGGTCGAACAACAATAGGTCTTGCATGAATCCAACACAGAGCTGATAACAGAGGGAGTTCTTCAGTCTTTTTTTTTAGGTGTTTCTACAGGAGTCTCTGCTGTCGCTTCTGAAAAATTCATAATTTTAGAGACATTTTCCTCCCAGATGAAACCAGTGAAATAACTCTGAGACATCTATATTCAGTTATAATACTTAATGTGTGTGTGTGTGTGTGTGTGTGTGTGTCTTTTTGTTTGGTGTGACTGGAGTGTGTCCTCTCTCCTGTTTGATCACAGGGATTATTCAGAGGTTTAGTCTTTTAAGTCCTGTTTCGTTTTGCCCATCTAGCTTGTTAGCATTTAAATGACTTTTTGTAATTGCCTGGGCGAATCTTGCAATAACACGAGGGGGCGAGTCGCACTCCCTCCTTGTTGTTAACCTCCTCATTCAGACTCAATAACAAACAAACAGAAAATCCTCAGATCCCTGTCAGGAGTTTGGTTCCCTTCAGATGATTCACGTAGCTGCTGCGAGTCTGCCTTTGATGCTTGTCACTTTGAGTTTTGTTAGCACCCTACACGGAGGAAATATTCACCAATTATACCCACAATCCCCTGGGAACGAGCCAAGAGACACTTCAAGCTCAGCATGCTGGTTCTAAGAGCTGTGTGTGTGCGTGTGTGTGTGTGTGTGTGTGTGTGTGTGTGTGTGTGTGTGTGTGTGTGTGTGTGTGTGTGTGTGTGTGTGTGTGAGGATGCTGAGATGTCCCGCAGTGAAAGCTCCTATCTTCTATTAACACATAAGGACTTTGTGCAGGGCATGACTTGATACTTAATCTATAAAACTCCAATCCAGAGAGATTAAATCCAAACAGGAACCTATAGAAGGATATACGGCCAGAAAAAAAAAAAAAAAATCTTAACCCCTGGGTGTCCAGAACTGAAGACAAAAAGGGAACAAATTGGTGCTCTTCAGACTGCTTCTTTTTTTTTTCTGTAACTAAGCTCAGCGATTGTAACATCTATGTTCATTGATATTGAGTCAGCGACAATGAAATATTGGTGTCCCAGTGTGTGAATTTGTGTTTTGTCGTTGCAGAAGTGGGCGCTCCATATACACAGTCAGACTTGCACACATACAGCGCTGCGCTCTTCAGCTGGTTCCACTGAAACCTTCTGACCTCTCTAAAGCCTCAGTAACTACCTCTGAAGACGGTACAGAGGCGGGATCACTTCGTCCTCGCATTACGCCTTTTGAAACATATATATTGAAGGTGAAATGGTCTATTGACAAGAGTCAGACCTCAAGTTTTTGCTGCAAGAATGGAGACGTTTGTCACTCCAGAGCTAGACATATAAAAAACTGATGGACAAATTAGATTTGATTCATCGTCCCCTGAGGATAATTCACTTAGCTAAAGAGAGAAAGAAATGTGTATTTTGGCATTTTCATCAAATTCTTAGTCAGTTTCTTACAATGCTTTAATAGCTACTGTACACTGTTAACCACTTTTGACACTTGACTTAATTTTCTCTGAAGCTTAATAAAATTAACATTGTTTCATAAACTGAGCCATGGCAGCCCGGCTGGTCAAGACAGAAGTAGGAGAAACTGTTTCCGTTCACACATACAGCTCCTCTGGCACAGAAGTTTCTGCAAGTGTGAAAGCCGTTATAGTGAGTCGAAACTCCAAGCGGATAAAGTTCTTTCAAAAAGGAGGCTTCCACATGGTGACATGGAGGTATGCTTTCTGTTGGACAGACAGGTGCCCAACACTGAGGGTTAGCTCATGCTAGCGTGCTAAATTATCAGCTTTTACATTACCACAAATGTAAGTCTCAGGTAGCTTGCAGTGAAGGTACAAGCAGTAAACTTCCACGCTACATCCTGCAGAGCGAGTGCGCCTCTGCTGATGATGAGCTCAGGAGGAGGGGCCCAGTTTGAATGTTGTGTCTACAAGATGAAACAAACATTTCTACCGACTCTACTTTTAATAACTCTGGATAAAGCTGTACTCTCATCTGTCATTTAATCCAAGTCCATCCCTGATTGGTCACAAAATTTAATTTAAGAGGATTTACCTTTGAAACAATGTCGACTAAAACATTAAAACAGTAAAGTCATTTTTCCCAATTATCCCTCTCACCCTCACTAGTCGTGTGTAAATGAATTACCAACATTTCAATTTGAGGTGTTGTTGAATCAAATCAGCAGAGGAAACATCTTTCAGTGTGTTGCGTTCACGCCTGCGGGCACAGTTTACCTAAAGTATGAACTTTGGTTTGAAAAGATTCAAAGTGGAAGATATTTCCATAGCAGCATCCCGCAGTAAAGATAAGTCAGAGGATTAATGTCGAATCAAGCTCTTCTAAAAATGTGTCTGCGTCGCACTGATAAGGAGGCGGTATGTAAATAGAGTTAGTATCAGTGATGCAGCTTTATGACTGGAGTGATAAAAAGTGAGCATATTTATAAACCTGTGGCTCAGACAGAGAAAGAGAGAGACGACATGTAATGGGATCTGAGAAGAACATGTGACATGAGAGGAGCGTTTTAAAGGAGCAATTTAAAAAAAGTGTTAATACAACTCTGTTGACTCTCTGGAGGGAGTTGAATCCCTGAGGTGAAATGTGACATTAAGAACAAATATAATTAATGAAGGAAAAAAATCAGAAACTACGGAAACAGTAGGCGATGGCTTTTTAGCTGGATAATCGAATCCAAATGCTAAACTAAAATGATCAATCCATGTTCCTCCGGGTTTCTGCAGAGGATCACTGACATTATGATTGGAATTTGGTTGATTATTTGGACTTGAATATAAATAAGCAATGACCTTGTTGCATTTTAATGAGTTATGAAGTGAAGCAGTTGTTATAATAGTACACATACTGCTTTTTTACTGGGGATAGCAAAGGCAAGAATGTAGTCTACTGAAGAAAGCTAAAACAATTAAGCAGCATAAAGCTGAAACAAATGCATAAAATTCACAGCAAATACGGCATGCAAAAAAAAGAAAGCCATGTCTGTTGCTGCATTTGTTTTTGGCTTTGCATTGCTTAATCTGCAGCCTATTTCTCCAATTGGAAGTTTGTTTGGCTGTTGCGGCATGTTTTTTCAGGTTAGCTTTAAAAGAAATACTACTTTTCACTTCATTTTCCTAAATATGAGCACATTGAATCAACAACACTGCACACAGTGAGAAATAAAAGAAGAATCTGCGACTTTTGATCCAGTAGAGGTCACCCTCGAGCACTGCCTGTGTCCTGCATTGTTGTGTTAGCAGGCTAATGTTAGCTCACTTTGGTTAGCTTGTAGCTTCACATTGCTTATAATTTGATACAGAACGACCGTGATCTATAAAACACTTCCGTGACATTCAAATAAGTTGTGAGTATGTTCTTCTTCTTTCCTAGAAATCCTTGATTAAAACAGCTTTTATACAGTAGGGGAGGAGCCGGCTGTCCCGTCTATGTAAAAATTATGTAAACACGGCTCTGACAACAACACAGCCAGCGGGACTCGAGCTTCTCACTTACTGTAGACAGTCATGACTCAGAGAGACATTTACACAGGATATACTTCATTTCTGATATATTTGTGTAAAATGTTGCACATTGTTCCTTTAAACTGTTCAGCTCACTTTCAGTTCAGACTTAGAAAACATGACATTTAACATGACTTATTTTTCCTAATGCTAACGCTATGAACTGGTTTGTTTCATACTCTTTGTGCAGAGATGTTTGACTGCACAGTTTCTTCACTGCAGTGAGGACACGACAAAGGCCACAGATTTTATCTGAATAAACCTGAATAAAAATCCTGCCTGGCATTAGAAACTAACATAATCAGAATGTAACACGGGTTTAACGGGTTTTTTTAACCCTAATAATTTATGCACAACACATTGTCCATTATTTTCAGTCCATATTTGAGATTAGAGAAGAACTTGTTCAAAGAATGCTGAACGTTCTGAACGTTTGGATCTTAAAAAGTCTACAATTTTCAAATGGAATTATTCACAGCCTTAAAATACATAGAAAAGAGCGATATTTCGCTGTATGCAAATGTAAAAACAATACACAATACAGTCTGTTTTATGACATCATGTTTTATATTTCAGTTGTTTAATGTTAGTAATCTGCTTTACAGTTAATCTAACATCTGCCAGAATATTTCTGTCCTGACTTGTTCAGCTGTGTGGTTGGACCGTCTCTGAAGCAACCAGAGCTCCATCGCAGACGTCTCTGAATCCAGGTGTGAGGATAACAGCAGGTGGATGAGTCTGTGCTGTCATAACAGTATTCAGAAATAACTCCCCCTTACAGACAGCAGACAAGAACAGTTATTACCAGGAAGCTGATTTACATTTCTCTATGATAATGATGCTAATTAGCCAAACAAAGGAAGTGCTCTTCTCTATTTAGCTCACGGAGCAGGTGCTGAAACTGAAGACACAGCTGGTCTGGTTTGTAAGGCAGAGAGAAGAAGACAGGAGTTAAGGTCAGATGGACCTAGATTCGATTTTACAGATCCTGTAAAATTAGTCTAAAATGCCGATTCGAGGATACCCCGAGGAAATTGAATGCTGTTATAGGGCTCAACCGGAAGTAAAAATCCTGTTCATTTTCTTCATAGTGGATTAGATTATTAGCCATAATGTAGTAACCATCAAAGGTCGACTCACAACGAGCTACCTGAGTATAAAACGATGGTTTAAGCTCCTGTAGGAGACACAAGTTAGTATGATATCATAAATCAGAACAGGGTCAGACACTTCCTTTTCAACTCAGGCTCTTATTGGCTGGGAACAGACAATTAAAGGTCCTTATGAACCAAATGAAGTGTCAATCCAAAGGTCAGAGTGCGGCCATCATTTTCATGTATTGCAGTAGAAAGAGATGTAGTATGTTTGGATTGAATCATTCACTGGATTAAGATGGTGGAGCCCCTAAACGATGCAGCGGGACATTTTTGTTGGAACATTATGATGGGATGATGTAAAAATCATAGTTTGTTTGTCCGCTGTCAGACAGATGGGTAGATTGTGGCTGCTGTGGTGGTTTGATCTATGAAATGGTTTTCACAGTCGGAATCACATTAAATGCAGCTTTCTACAGATGGAATGAGATATATGTATAAACAGCAGGTGTGTAAATGATCGTAATTGGAGAAAACACACTGGCGTCCTGCGGGTGTGCTGTCGGATTCCCTACAGGAGTCTCAAGATTTGTCTTTGTAAAATCAAATAACACAGCAAACAACAGGCCTTGAGTTGTAAGATTAATGTGATATTTTATTGCAAGCACGTCAAAACGTAAATGACTCAGGGATCAGGTTAGATGCAGTTATCTAGGTTTGTTTTCATATCTAGATAAAACTTTCAGTCGGCCTTTGTGTCTCAAACTTTTCAGATCCTGTTGATCCTCAAAATTTGTATCATCCTGATCCCAGCAGGAGGTTGGACTCAGGCTGGATTACAGAATCAAAATCTACCAAAACCTTCAAATTAGTCGAGAGTCGAAAGACTTAAAATTATGGATAAACTGTAGATATACGTTTTTATGTTGAACTGCTGAACTTGAGGTAGTAGATAAAGTAGACATTAGTGTTGGGATAACACTGTCTTATTGTTTTTCTTCCTATCAGTAATGGTTTTCTTTCAAAAGCCTCCTGTGGACAGGTGTGGAAAACAAGCATGTACATGCTAAAACACAATGCATCTGATTTGTCCAATATTACCGTGATGTCATGTCAAATAAAGTCTATCTATCTATCAAATAAGATTTTTGATACCATATAGCATCATAAAACATTTCATTTAAAGCAGCTGATAGGACTGTTTAAAAGGCTAAGCTACAAGTTGTATGGATTTTGGCTCCCGCTGTGGACAAAGTATGTATTGTCTTTTAAAGATTCAATATTCTCCTAATTTTCACCTTTCGTGCTGTCAGTTTGTGAAACCTTTAAAGCAGCTTCGCATGATTTGCAATTTTTAAAAAAAATCCTTATTTATCTGATACTGACGTCAGTAAAAACCCTCATTTCAGATTCTACCTGAAACAGTCCGTTTCAGCTGTTATCTCTTTAAGGCCCCTTCCTCACATGCCCACTTTCTTCTGATTGGTCAGCTCTCTGGAAACCTTCGGGGGGGCAGAACGCTGCAGGGCTGCCAGGGGAGGGCTTCTCTCCAGTGCTGGGAGTAGAGAGTCTATGTAAGAGGTTTCACTGGCTTATATAGAGGCTTGCAGCCTTCTCGTGAAATTCTTGGTTTCATATCTCAGAACTTATCGTGTGATTTGCAGAACAAGCCGTTTAGCGCCCTCTATGGACTTATGCTGGGATTACTCCAACATACACCTCATGATCTGAAGCATTGCCCACATTTAAATATGAACATCCAGCATTGTAACACTATATGTGAGTTCTAATATGGGAATCAGCAGAACAGGTCAATAAACTACCATAATACTTCTTAAGGATGTTTTTTGAGGTCAAATGGTGACACATATAACCATAATGCACAAATATTATTTTAAGTACACTGTTAATGCAAGTGCCTTAGCCCCTATTTTAAAAATACATAAAAGGCATATCGGTGTCTGCAAGTGGCTGTAAGAATCTTAGATCATTATCACAGTTATCATTTCTGCTATGAGACTTAATAAAACTGAAGTCCTCAGTGGATTTCATTAATCCAGATCGTACATCTTGTAAAACCATTAGCATGAGATCACTGCAGCCTGTCCTCATTTTCTGATTCCCCAGTGATTCATCTAAACCGTATCTGTCTGCAGTTCTGTCATCTCCTGTTCTCCCGAGCAGTTCACTCACCCCCTGAATTAAAGAGTTTCAAATGAAGAACTACCAGCAGATATTCACTGCCGCCTCCTCCTCCTCCCTCCTCGTCCTCCTCTCTTTCAAACTTCTCTCACAGAATGGAAAGGTGACCTCCGAGACTCGTGTTTGCCTCAAATCAAAAAGAGAAGTGCTGCAAGAAACAAAAACCTGTCAAGGACTTCCACAGATGTTTCAAGTTTGCCATGTTGGTTTGAAAAGAGAGACAGACCGAAACTTTGAAGGGTTCTGTACTTTTGCTCTTGAGCTCTTAATGATTCAGTCACAGTTCAAAGACTTTCAGGTTCACTGCATTTAAACATGTTTATTTTAAAGTCTGCTTATTACTCTGGGTATCAAATGGAATGATAATGATCCATCATTCAGATTACAGATAATGTTATAGATACAAAAATATAGGAATCTAAAGCGGGGTCAGATTATAGCTTATACATTTCAGGACTGGCCTGCGCAACATTTATTTTTCATACTAATTAATAATATTTGATAGTCATGCAGTAAAGTTTTCATGTCGGTGTTAGCACGCAGCAAATACTGACTTTATGCCTCTTAGGGCTCATATTAACTTGCTTTTGAACCACACCTACGCATAGACAACCTGCCGCATCGTGAATGTAAATATTCACCTTGTACAACATGTGTTACACGACGATCCCTCTAGAGGGAGCACCACATAAATCAGATCGCATAAAACATCGAAGTTGACATGATCTGTCGCCAGCTGTATGAATACATTCATTTTTGTTTCCAGTCTATTTTGGCATGCATGTTGTTGCTATGCAACAGCAATGACAGATCATAGTGCGTGTAGTTGAGGACTCGTTAACGTTACTTTAAAACTTTTCACCATTGTTTTAGCGGCTCTCTGGTGTCTCCAATTTTGTCATATCCGGTCTCATCACCATACAACCCTACACTGCTCCTACAGTTATATGCATATTGCATTCCGCAGACACGTAGCATTAAGTTCTGATGACGTGCACAACCAACGCTCCACCGCAGGATACATAAGGCTGATGTCATGCATTCGAATACACATAGTTACAAGTAAGTTTACTCAGAGCTTTAGGAAGAAAAAACATATAACTAAGCTTTTTACATGCCCAATAAAAACAAACATAACACTGATATTCTCCTTTATTCTCATGCAGCCTTATTAACAGTGATAATTGCCAACCCATCCACCCATAGACTGTAAATATTAATAGACGAAGCCTGACGTCCCCCATCTGTTACTGCAGGGGGCTCTGGAGTCCCATCATGATCATTGTTTTGATTTTTTTTTTATTAATATAACATCCACAGTACCTGTACCTTCTTGCTCATTTAGTCAAATTTACAATACAGTTAAAGATGGGCACTGTCCCTGACTAATAAGTGTTATTATTAGCATTCTATCCACTTGCAGTATTTTTAGAATCTTAATAATCATGGGGAATTCATGAATTCAGAAGAGGAACTGTTCAGCTCTACACCTGTTCATTGGTTAAATAAAAACTTGTTACTTTCCCAGAGTTAACTTATGAGTAATGTAACTTGTCATATGACTTGGCACTCACCCTCTAAACACTTCACCTAAAGCTGGAATAATAACAACATTTCCCACATGGTTATCTCATGTAATCCTACATAAATAAGGTCTTATAGGATATCCAAAAATCACGGAGCCAATGCAATGCCATGGATAAAATGTAAAATAACTCATGTCCATGAATTATTAGCCACAACTTACCAACTTATGGCCAAGCATTATTATCTTCAGGCCACAAGTTATTTTCAGCTTTACCTGTGTGACTCAACTTCAACTTAATTTGTCCCAGAAGGGCAGTTGGTTTTGTGGCAAGGCAGAACTAGACAACAGAAAGACAAAAGTACATCCAAAAAGCCAACACGGCAAAAATGCAAGAGGCACTGAATACAGCAGCCCCCGAGAAACAACCGAGTTCACCGAACGAGGCTCTTAGCATCTTTCATCAAAAGCCCTCTCCTCCTTTATTTGGATTTGTTTGGTTTAACTTCCTGGATCAGCAGCCAATAGGTAGAGTCGGGACTTCAGTTCATCAGGCCTCAGTTAATGCTTCCACTCTAACATATCTCCCTCCCTCTCAGGCCTCCACCAGCTGGTTTGGTTTTGTTTGCACATCACAACACTCCACTCATCCATACATTGGATTTATGACTGATTTATTATCAGATTTATACAATAGAGATTATTTTAACATGGGTCTATAATAAATTAATTTAATTTCCTTTAAACTTTGTTTCGTGTGTGATACCCCTTCTTTGACACTTTCTGTTTTACTGTAACCTGCCTGCTTTACATCCGGGTTATTGTTTTAAATATTGTTACCTGATCTGTGGTGCCCTGTATACTAGCCTTCTGCTTATTTTGTTGCATGAGTACTCATTTTTAACTAAATTTTCAATAAGAATTAAACTGTTCCATTCAGACTTTAAATGCATTTACTAACACAATGGTCAGTGATGAAAACAAGTGTGTAAGTAGACAATGTAAAATGGGATATTATTATTTGAAACAATACATTTTTAAAGACACAGACATGTCATTACTTTAAGCCTTCTGTCTTGGCTCCACCTGTGAGTGACGCAGCAGCTCTTACAGCAGCACCAGGCCCTCTCTCTCCTCTGCTCTGACATCCTTCAGTCTCTCTGTGTGAGCTGGATGCTGTAAGGTTGGGCAATAAGGAGCGACAGCCACAAGGAGACGAGTGCTGTCACCTCGTACTCAAATCACTTTGAATTCATCTGGAGGGAGATGGAGGAAGTCTAATCAGCCTCGTAGGATCACCCGTGGATCCCGTTTCCATTCAGAGCAGCTGCATGAAGCACGGCGTCTCTCACAGCTCTATCTGTGCCCTCTTTCCCTCTCACTCCTGTCAAAACACGGTGTAATTATGTTGAAAGTTCCACTTTCAGACAAGAGGCCCATGTTTGTGTCTGTCTTTCAAGTCGCAGCTGCTCTGCAAAGGCTTCTCAAAACTCTTGATTTACAACCAAAAATAATCCCTTTAATGATACTTAAGAGTACACAAAGACCGAAGCTTTGAACGTAGCTGAAGGTTTCAGGCTCAGGCCCTTCTTTGGTCTCATTTTTAAAATGCTCTCTGCATCAGCTTGCAGGTAATATATCTGAATCCTTTCTCTGCACATATTGCAGAAACACTCAGAGGAGGAGAATTATTTTTAAAACATACATCTGTTGTCAAGGTGCAGCTCAGACTGGATAATATTCTACTTAATGCATCACACATTACATTTTTATTATGAGTATTTTAAATCCTTATCAGCAAAGAAATGTCATTGTAAAGTCAAAGTGTTGAACGGATATATCAGGGGTTAATGAAAACATTAAGTTAAGAATTGCATTAAACGTGTAGTTCTCAGATTAAGGACATAAAATTGTCTATAAAGCTGCGGTTGAGTCTTTTTCCCCATTTCCTGTTTCCTGTTTAATTCTTCAACACATTGTAGCTATAAGCTACATATACACTGAGTAGACAGTAGGACTTGATCCTACTCACTCTGGGTTTGTGCTGCAGCCGTAAAGGCACAAAACTACTTCTTTTTTTTCTGTCAAACTTGAGTCTTAAAAAGTATTTCCTACTCTAAGAATCGTACTGCAGCAGTGAAACTTTCCTCTTTCAGGAAAGAGAGAACAACTCCTCTGCAGTTGTTTGGGGGAAAATGGATGCAGCGAGAAACTTTGTCTGTCTGCTACTACCAACCAAGTTGCGCGAGTAGATTTGGGCAGAAAAAAAAAAGAAATAGGCAATCATTTGGTGTGTGTCCATGTTATTTTTCACAGAGATAGTGTTTTGATTGCCTGCAGGGAGTAAATGGTATTATTTACTCCAAATTGCCTCGCCTGGTCCGCGTTGGCTGAACGAGCAAGCTGAGCCCTAAACATTTCCTCTCTTTCTGAGTCTCATATCCTCCACACACACGCTCTCTTTTTCTGCAGCGTCGAGGAGTGAGACGGCGGCCTTTTTTCAGCTGAAGAAGTGGAAGTGTGGCAGCTCTCAGCTAGAAGTCTGTGTGAAAGGGTTTAGTGGGAACACTTACACACAGCGGGGCCCGAACGACACGTCTGCTTAGAGGAAAACATCATATCAGGAGGAGTCTCAGAGCTTTAAGGCCTCTCATGACTGACCACCAATAAGAGAGAAAATGACAAATGTCTGTTCTTTGAAACTCCACTCTTTGAAATGTAATCCATCAGCAATAAAACTTCTGAACTTCCTGCTCTACCTGCTGTTATTCTTAAACTTCTGCGGTCATCTTCTGGCAGAGATAAGCAGC
This sequence comes from Labrus bergylta, assembly GCF_963930695.1. Lineage (NCBI taxonomy): Eukaryota > Metazoa > Chordata > Actinopteri > Labriformes > Labridae > Labrus > Labrus bergylta. The sequence goes on along the minus strand of NC_089209.1, from coordinate 24,104,884 downwards.
AAGCGCTCATGTCTTGTGTGGGCAAAGTGTAAGAAACTGAAGCAATGAGATAGCAGGTGTGAGATGAATCATGTTCGCTTTGAAAGGAAAAGATAAAATTAACGCACCACACATTTCCTGGAATACATACTTGGGCATATGTGGCGGCTTGAGATGAAAACACAGAAAGGGCCTGGAGGCGAGTTCTCTTCCTGCAGAAACCCACGACGGATACATCCCACAAATGGATTCGACACGCTGCGATTTATTCTGATATCAAGAGGGTTCACTACAAGGGTAATTCTGTTATTTTTAAACCTTTGCCCTATTTTTACATGCCATGTGTTGAGATCTCTAATAGGTTCAGAGAGTTTTGGAGTTTCTCCAACAGACTGAAAACAGCCTGTAATAGCTGCAGTTCAATCCCTCCAGGCAAATGCATTACTCTTATAAGACGCATTACACTAGGCGACCTGTACCGTACACAGTAGGTATGCATGCTTCACCCCAGACCACTTCTTTTGACTAGTGTGAGTGCTCTGTTCTGATGGTCTCAGTACACTTCCTTGGCCCTGGCACGGATTGAAGAGGATGGCTTTGGCACGGTACAGCTGCTCATGCACGAACACAAGCACAGGAACACACATAAAGTATAATCGATCCCCGAGTGTTTTGGCTGTATCTGACTAAAATGAGCGACCAGACCCTTTCATCATGTAATCATCAAGATTTTAAATCCTAAACATCAAGCATGTTTGATGTAAATCTGAGCGGCCCTGATGCTCTCTGAGAAGATCTGGGAGGTTCAGATTGGAATTTTGTACCACTCGAACTACAAATGAATCAGGGCAGATAGTTTGTTCTGAGCAGCCTCCAGTCTGGAACAACCATGCACTGGGTGGGGCAGAGGGAAGCGGACCTCAAATCGGCTCAATTACCGTTTCAGGCAGAGGCTGAAATGAGGGCTTTTACTGGTGCGACTACATGATAAATAAGGAGTATTTTGAGCTGCAAATCATGCAAAGCTACTCTGCAGGTTCTACAGACTGACAACATGAAAGGTGAACATGAGGAGAATACAGGATCTTTAGGAGATGATTCCAAAGAGTGCACAGCAAAATGTCAAATTTTGGTATTTTTCTAATTTTTAGTCAAACATATGGGTTAAAATTTCATTTGACAAATCCAAATCAAGATATTAGTAGCAAAAAAACAACAACCTGATTCTTTGTCATGATTCAAACTGAATGCCAATGCAACAAGCAAAATGTACTTTGCAGGTTTCTTAAAATAAGACAAGACTTTCCATTAAGGACATTACTTCTTATTTAAGACGCCACAGCTCATTTCAAATATCTGAACTATAGGTTAAGCTTGCTGACTATTATTAAGTGTAATAATAATAACAGACCTTTCCCTTTATTCTGCAGTTAAAATCTTTTCTGCCCTGCACCTGTATGCAATTTGCTTGGATGATAGTCTTTGGTCTCTTTTTGAAGCGTTTCCTGGCTGCAGGCTCAAACAATCCCTCTGTGCAAGTCCAAAACTTTTGTACCAACCAGTCATTTCATAACCAAATCTGAAAGACAAGGGGCGACCAACAGGGTATCCCGTACACAGCATATACATCTTCAGCTGCAGGTCGGTTGCTGGGGGAACCTGAGAAAGCTACAGGCAAATGCATTGTTCAATCATGGTTTATTTTATTTTTCAATGTGAGAAAAGGCGGCTGAGGTTATGAAGTATTGGAGTTCCCCTTGAAAATGAAATCCAGATTGAGCCTTTCGGAGCTGAGAAATCATCATAATCAAGAAGAAAAACATGCTCCATGAAGAGCTGCAGAGACAGAGGTTAAGCCATCTCCATCAGCTGAATCACTTGCCGTAATCAATGCCAATAAGCTGGGGGCATCGCAGGAACATCCCTCCTCCTTAACACTTTACCCTCACATATCAAATGGCAATTAATCCCTAATATGTGTTAGAAATTGCCTAATTACCGAGTATGCCCGCTTCTCTCAGTCGTCTGTTAATGATGCGCCGCTCGCTGCAGCACACTGCCAGTTCTGGAGCCACCAGATACTGTCCCTTTAATTACCCGCCTGCATACTGTACGGGACGTCATCATTACTGCTCCTGAGTGAGGGCTCAGCCTGCTACTATTGCACATCTCACATTATGGTAATATATGCATTCTATATCATGTTGACATGTAGCATGTACAGATATACCTGCTGGGCCCCGGGTGGAAAATGACAACCTGGTGTCATGGCGGTGTGTGAAAAAGACACCAAATTATAATCCTATATAGAATATATATAGTATAGTGCGCATGAAGCCACACACCATCTTTGTTATTGGTGTCAGTCAGCCCACATGTAAAATTATATTTATTTCTAATTTGAGGTTTTTTTCACACCTCTAACACAACAGCTTTTTGGAAGTCAGGGGGGGCCAGAAGTCAGTCATAGGGGGCCAGAACTTCTGCAAGGTTGGTGGTCAGGTGCAGTGGATTGGTCAAAAGGAAACAGACCGTAGACCCAAGAGCCCAGCGTTCAAGACCCATGCAACACCACAGGTCAAAGTTGAATTAGTTTTATTTATTAAAATCTGTCTTTTTTTTCCACTTTATCGGGTTACCAATCAATTTTTGGTGGCCTTTTTGGATTTATTGGAAAAGACAGTGGAAGAGAGACTGGGGGTGACATGGACTAAAGGGCCGAAGTCAGAATCGAACCCTAGGCCGCTGCAATGAGGGCCAGAGACTCCGTACATGGGGCACTAGGCTATCGTCACCCAAACCATTCAATCTTTTTGATATATTATTTCAGACCCAACTCGAAGCCACCTTGAGAAGAAACATGGACAAGAGAAAACGTTCTCACCTGGAGGTGGCTGTGGATTGTTATGTAGAGTTGGTCGTTTCCTATGCGGATAATTGGGGGTATGATCCTCAGCTCCTGCAGCTACATGTCTGACGTTTCCTTAGGAAAGACACAACCCCAAGTTGCTCCTGCTGCTTCGTCTTTGCCGTATGAATGTGTGTGAATGGATTAGTTACTTCTATAGGTCACTTCACCTGGCTGCCTCTACCATCAGTGTGTGAATGTGTGGGTGTAAAAGCACTTTGAGAAGTCAAAAGACTAGAAAACCTCGGTAAAAGCTCAAGTCCATTTACCATTTACCCTTTGACTGCAAACAGTGCAATCCTACTAAATGAACATCATGCTGTATTCAAGAAAACCTGAAACTAGAGCTTGAGTGGATAAACCCAATAGAAAAATGTTTACAGAGGAAATGAGAAGAAGGATCATTGTATTATAACATCATATAACATTCTTATAGGGTATTTTATATATGATTCAATACATGAATAAACAAGAAGTGATACAGACTCTGAAACAACATTATTCAGAAAGTTCTCTCCGGTGGTATCACTTTCTCTCTTGGCTTGAAACAGACACTCACAGATTTGATTTCCCTTTGTATAAAAACTAACAGATGACTGAAACAAGGGGCTACAGGAGGCTTTTCTTCAGCGCTGTCACTCCCTGTAGCTCTCAATGAAATATAAATGGAGTTTAACGACTTTGTACGACTTTGTCACATTTTAAAAGTTGTTCCCGGTAAATGCGAGGTCGTGTTTGTGTCCACGTCTCAACACCAGTGGATAAGTGGGACGGTCCGTCTCCGTCCTTGTTTTCTGCTGTCTTTGAAGCTGCATCATGAAAAGCCTCTCCAACCTGTGAAATGTGAAACGCTAACAAACAAAGACGCCCCCCCAGTCTCTTATCTTGGTGCTGTTCATGCCAGATGAGAGGGTGGATTTCTTCTTTTTATTTTAACAACAATTTAAACAGCAGTGCTCTTAGTTATTTCACCTAATCCTTTGTTTGAGTTTCCGTCGCTCTCTTTTTTTCCCATTCAAACAGGAGGACGCTGTGATTTTATCTCTCCTCCTGTCTCCAGCTGATGCTTTTATTTCTCTTCAAAAGAAAGTCAGGGTTGTTAGATTTTGATTGACTGTCAGAAGTCGTTAAAATCATTATAACAGCACGTGGGTTGTAGGATGGAGTTTGTCCAATGTTGGAAAGTTGTTGTTCTATATAATGAGCGAAGAATGTTACGTTTGGAAAGCGTTTTGAACTTGTTTTTTGAAAGCCATCTTTGCTGTCACATTTTCTAGGTTTTCTTGAGGTTTGTCGACTTCTTGAAAATGCAAATAAATCCCTCATTTTATATTAGTAATGGGACGTTTCAGAGAGAACTCCCATTATTCCCCGACAGCCTCAAGGTCATCTTTTCTCATTGTATTGATTGAGAGCCCCCTGGTGGCAGAATCTACATATTGTACCTTTAATAAGGCCTTTTAGCTGTACTTCCTTTTTTGTAAGTACATCTTCCCATAACTCTGCGATGTTCTTTTGGAGTTACTATAAGTTTAAGGGGAGGCTGTGGCTCAGTTGGTAGAGTCGGTCGTCTCTCAGCCGGAAGGTCAGGTGTTCGAACCCCAGCTCAAATACACTTGGGCAAGACACTTAACCCCAAGTTGCTCCAATTGCAAAGTCAGCAGCGTTTGAATTTGTTTGAATAGATTAGTTACTTCTTTATATAGCAGCCTCTACTGTCAGTGTGTGAATGTGTAGGTGTGAACTGCAGTGTAAAAGTGCTTTGACTATACAAGCTCATGTCCATTTATTATTTACAAAGTGACTTTATACTTGTGTACACTCAGTTTATTATAAACTTCAAGTACCGTCATGTTTTGTGGGGCTGCTGTCTATCTTTTAATGCTAAAGTGCTGAGACTGTGTTCACAACCTGGATTACATACACATGATGTGGGACTAGTGTGACCGGGTACCAACAGGCCAAATGTGGGACAAAGGGTACATCTGTGCAGGACAATGTGGGACATGTTATCTCAAAGCCGAGAAGTAGTTTATATACCGATATATAATGTTCAAATAACCCTAAAAGGATGAACAGTAACCGTTATCTTTTAATTATTAACAACAATGCTTTACCACGTGGACTCATAGATCTGTAAAAATAATGGACGGGACAAGGTCCTCGGTCTAGTGAAGCTTTTATTTTTAGAGCTCCCCCTACTGACTGGCTGCAGTATAGGTCATAAACCCCGCCTCCTCAATGATAACAGATGGGATGTGGGTCAAACTGTAAAGCTAAAATACTCGTCACATAATTTTTTCCCAAACCTAAACTCTGCTGTGATCATTAGTTATTATCACCCTACATTGTGTTCAAGTGCTCATTTTTCTGTGAAGTTTGTTTTAAATAAGTTATTTGAGGTTAAAAAACAGGATTTTACATCATACTTGATGCTGATTGACAGCCGCAGATCTTGCGTAGCTCTCTTTGTGAATAACAAAAGTTACGTAGTGAAGGAAAGCCGAGACGCCATTAAATTTTTCCGTTCAGTTTTTTCGTCTTTTTTGAGCTGGCAAAATGAGTTGTTCTGCAGTAAACTGTTCTAACCGATAAGGGATCTTTGCAGCTTTTTCTGTAAGTAAAAAAGTGTGATTTATGTGTCATTGGTTAAAGTCGTTATCTAGCTAGCTAACACATAAGCAGTCTAAGATTAGAAATGTTGTAAAGCTAGGTTACTGATCCGGCATGATTAATCTTTTTATTTTATTTTATTAAATGAGCAAACCTAATAACTGACATGTCATGTTTCTTGATATTGTTATATCGTTATTGTGATTGAAATTGTATTTAAAACCAAGAATCGTTATAAAAATCCGCTCACAGATGCGGTTCATTGACTGTACAGTTATTTTACAGCAAAAATAAAAACGTCTGGTAAGGTCTCAAAAAGTATCTAGGGCAAAAACAAAGTCACATAATTGTAATCTGGCCTGCATCATTACTAATGTGTACATGTTTACAGTCTGAGTGATAAGTGGGCTATACCGAGAGGAACAGGTTTTACTTTCACCGTGCAGGCTGAAATTCATAGTACTATATACGAGGGTAGAATATTTCTCTATGTATCCAGATTAAACTAAAGGTAAGATGTGATTTAATATAACTGTTACTGATTTAAGAGACTAACCGAAACATGAACGCAAACATCAACAACCGGCGGTGGTGTAATGTAATATTAACCGAGCATCATGCTGCTTAAACGTGATAAATATTCTGCATTGTCTTCCACACACGACCAATTCAACAGTCACAAGTTGATCATATTGTAAATGTAATGACACTCATTGAGAAATTGTTCTAAAAATTGACAAAACCTGACAAACATTGCTGTGATTGAGACTGTGTATCTGTATTTATCACCTTTGAAAGGAAGGTGTTAATGCAGGAGACCAGTGTTACACACAACATGCTGCTGTTATTGAAGTTAGGAGGAGACATAGGCACAATAAAAGAAGACATAAATTATTATTATTATCCCCACACATGTTAATATGTTTTAAATGTCATACATTTATTTTTTATTTTGCTTCAATAATCGTTAACGAAGAGAAACACCATGATTAAACTACAGGCTATTGTTACCTTTTTATAGCCAAAGAAAACTGAACATTCACAGTCTCTGTATTCAAAAGAATTTCAACATTGACATTTATGTCGTCCTATTTCCCTCTTTTCGCCAACATTAGATTTTAAACTGGGATTTCCTTTTTCTCTGGCTCCCCCAGCTCGCCCCCTCCGGTGCGCTTCTCTCCATAATGCTCTCGTCTCCTCCCTCTAAAGCTGCTGCTACTCTGTAGGACGCTTTGATTGGGGCACCTCACTAATAAAATACTATTTTATATTTTATAAGCAGTTTGCCACCACACTGCACTTTTACTCTCCAAAGGCATATGAGTATGTGTGTGACAACTTTAACAAAGCTTTACCACACAGTCACACCATCCACACAGCTGATCCAGGATTTACTGTAGCATCTTTTACAGCACTAAAAGGTCATGTACAGGCAAACAGAGAGAAGGGAAAAGAAACAATCTGTGCTCTCAAATAACAAAGCAGTCTCAAATCTTTTTGAGGAATTACAGCTAAAAATGTATTTACTTTGCATACAGTACATCCTCTGATAAATAAAGTAAAGTACTTTGATTGCATTTCTGTGCTGTTCCTGTAGGTGACCATGATGCAGCCAGACTGAAGCAGCAGGTTGAGAAGGTGGACGCCATCATCTTGTCTTTGCAGTGCTGATTCTGAAGAGAACGCCTTCACATAGGACTCAAAGGTAAAATGATCTCTCATATGATTGGACCGTGTTATTGTAACCGCTATCAGCATCAAAGTAATTTTAGTAACAATTTATACTCCTTCTTAAAATGTAAGGAAGACTAGCAGAAGATTTTAACAGCCTCTATGGTTCTGCAAGAAGTTCATGTTGTTCTTCTTTCTGTCTTCAAGGAAATCAATGCTCAAAGGAAATAACAGTCCAGACTCCAGATTCCAGCTCCGGTGAGTTTCTGCACACAGATTGGCTGTCTGATTATATGAGAATGTTTAACATTAGTTTAATTTATCAGGCTGGCCCATGTGATGACAGTTTAAAATAATCTTCAATAGAAAGTGGCAGGAACACTTTTGTCTTAAAACATAAATTCATAAAGCTGGTGATATTTTTGGATTCATCCTGTCTTATTATATATTTTGTTTTTCCTCTAAAATAGTTCTCCTGTCTTAAAAACAAACTTTAGAACCTTAAGTTTAGCAGAACCTCAGGACAGATCTGATTTCAGGTCTGAGGCAGAAACATCACATCAAAATTCATTTTATTTCACAATTAACTCCTTGATTGTTTTTCCTTTATTACAGAAGATGCCCTCAGATTCAGATCCATCAACAACCCCTGACAACATGGAGGACTCGTCCCCTGAGCGTTTCCTGTCCTCTCTCGATGGAGTTCTTCTCTTCAGTTATTAACTCTTGAAAACAGCAGCACAAAATGCCAGACTGTTTGACAAGTCTTTGATTAAATAAATGGAAATGGATCTCATGCGTATCTTGCTATGCTTATTGGCTTTAAATGTTTAATATTAAATAAGTTTGAAGGCCATTTATCTCAGACGAGACAAGCTGAGCTCGTCTGTTAGCTTTGCTGTTGTCTTTAGCTGTTGTTGGTCAAGAAGAAATTAATGTCAGTTCAAGGCCTTTTCAAATGTGAGCTATAAACTTAACTGCTAAATTATTTTACTGTGACCAACACGTTGTTGTACTCCAGTTAATCAGAGACAGTCATATCAGATTTTTAAAAAGTTTATTTAAACATTTTATGAAAAGAAATCTTCAATAAACAACTCCTGGCTTCATTAACCATGTGGAAAATAAGTAAGGGAGACCATCAGGTCCAATTGCTGGGACATTTATTCTCTCTACATTTTGCTGATGATAAGAAATGGTTCAAGTTGAAGGAGTTCTCTTAACACAAGACCCAGTCGGTGTTATATTTTTGAATGTAAAATCTCTATGCACGCTCAGTACATTTCTCCATGTGATACCAGTAAAACACAATCTGAGGACGTTGGAAAGCACCAGGAGAGTTTGATTCAGTTTAACCTGCAGTGATGTATTCACAGTGTGAAGCAGCGAGGAGGTTCAAAGTTATCACTCTGGTTTGTTGCATGTTAAAGCACCAGTGGGAGATCTCTGTGGATATTTATCAGTGAGGGATTATTTTGCAGTCAAATGCTTTTTATAAAATCCACACACAGCAGAGATATCCCTGGCTGTGCGTATGACATATTGTACATGAAGATGTTGTTGTTGGTCATACCTGTCTGAACCCGTCATCATGTTTTCAATAAACACGCACACCAACATGATGTGCTAACTTCCAGTCTCTGAAGGCTCGTGAGACCCCGTCATGTTAGATAAAGAGAAACCCCTCCATGCACAGTCTGCATGTCAGCTCACATATTTGTGGCATTCAGAAAATTGGCAAAGACTTATTTATGTGCTGTACATTCCTCAACACGAGCCCTAGAATATTAAGAAGCATATCCTGAAACACGTCCCACACACACACACACACACACACACACACACACACACACACACACAGTCTTAACTCTGTGGTGTGTCTCCTGCACAGTGACAGGAGAGGAGTCTGTAAAAACACAGCCGTCCTGAGAGCGAGCAGCAACCTGCAAACACACACACACACACACACACACACACACACACACACACACACACAAGGGGGAATGATTGGAGGCAGCAGCGAATGAGGCTTCAGCAAAATCTGTGAAAATGTGTGCAATTTCAAGTGACTGGGGATTGATACAGTGTTTGCATTTGGCCTATGAAAATACTCTTCTTTCAGAGTCATGCTCTAGTAGCTGGTTCAGAACTTAATGTTAAGATGCAGGGGAGTAATCGTGAGTTTGTATACGAGTCCGGTTGCTGTTACCTGGCACACAGTTCATTTTGTAGTCGCAATAATTCAACATTTGCAGGTTGTTCTAGTTTTTACAGTAAATATTTTTATTTTATTTACTATATTCAACAATATAGAAAATGACTCCTTGTACATTAAAAAAAGATCCTTCCTTTAAAATGAATGCAAAAGCAATGTAGGAATTGGGTTTGGTACACTTGGTGGTGCCCACCTACATGTAAGGTTTCTGACTGCAACTGCATAGCCTTAAAACACAGTGCCTTTTTTGTCTCTCCATCACAGACAACATGCTGAATGTTGAAAGGCAGAAGGGTGGTGTTGTCAGAATCCAAAGAAGAACCATGATGACTGTCAAGGTTCATTAATATTATCGGATTTTGCGCAAATATGACTCTGCTAGCGTCTCCAGCCCCAAACTTTTTGGTATAAGAGGGATTCATTAATTTATTTGTTAGAAAACCTGAGACATGACTTCATCCATTAAAGCTGCTAAACAAGAGAAAACGTTGACACCGCTAACGAAACAGCCTAACTGAATAATATCTGAAGGTATACACTCTGCTTCTTGCTCGCTCACTCTCTCTCTTTTCTCTTCTTCATCCGTCACCGTCCTCTTCCGTCTCTTAACCTCAGCCGTTGTATCAAACAGAACAGAGACGGGCTCACTAACTAGTGCGCACTTGTTTCCCCCAAGCAGTGGACCAAAGTGATCTGTGGACATGAGAGAGACGCCATCCTGCTTGTTATCAAATTTAAAACATCTGGTTTAAAGGCTTTAAATGCGATTTCTTGATCCAGCAGATGTCGCCCTTGAGCACCAGCATGAAACCAAAACAACTCGCGGTGCATTGTTGTGTTAGCATGCTAATGCTAGCAATCTTTATTATGCTCGTATCTTCACACTGCATGTAAATTTACCTGAAATGAGCGTGATCTAGAAACACAGTTAATCAGTGAGTACAGTATGTTATTCTTCTTTTCTCTAGTCCCTCAATTAAACAACTTTTATACACGAGGGGAGGAGCTGGCCGGCTGTCCTTCCGATGTAAACAAACTGAAGATAGGACTCAGGTGTTACACCCATTGTAGACAGTCATGACTCACAGAGTTATTTTCACTGTTTCAAGTTACGTCACTGTTGTTTTTAACATTATCATTTAACCTGTAGGGTTCAGTCAGCTACACAACAGCATTGTGAACAGCTCGACCTGTGGCCTAAAACAGAGAAGAAAAGATTGATTACATTTTTTTTATTTATTTATTGCTTTGTTTGAAGTTTTTACCATATATAAATATATATAATATATATATAAATAACAGTTTCTCTTTATATTAAAGAGTTTAACACTAAATGAGAAATCTTCTAAATGGAGCTTGAGCCTTATCTTTTTAAACCACGTCATTTAAAATTGATTTTTAATTTCAAATTAAATTAAATATCTAGTGAGGACAAATAATGAAGGACAGAGCTTTTCAAAGCAGGATTCAGTTCTCATGTTTGTTGGTTTAAATAACATGAGGAGTGGATGTAACCAAAATTCAAAGCTTAAAGCGAGGGATGAAAACTGCTGTGAATAAAAATTATGGAGAAATGAAGCGATACATTATGAAGTGATTTTTAACGCTCCCAGTGTGAACCAGTTCAGACTTTGTTCCACACTCTGTGGCTTCAGTTGTAGCAGAGAGGATAAATAGTTTAATAATACAGTAAAAGAGCTTATTGTGAACGTATGAAAACAAAGATATGTTTGATTTACACTCGTCCAACTTCTCCACATCCGTTTAAAGTCGCCCTCCGGCTTCAGTTATATGTTGAAATCTGATGAAATGAGAAATCCCATTAAAGCCGTGCTGAATTCAGGAAAAGTAAGGCAAAAGTTTTCATTTTTCACACCACAGTGAGACATGCAGGAAATGAAAAAGCCCAATGAAAACGCTGACTCCAACGTCGGAGTGGAAAATACAAAGAAAAACTGTAACTCGGTTATTTGGTGCCTGTGGAGAATAAAATATACATCGACTCGGGGTTGAATGTTTAATCCGTGTAAGCATATAGGGCCGACTGCGGCACCAAACTGAGACATGGAGAAGAAACAATGATAGCCGTGTCCAATGATCCAACAGGGAGCCACTCGGAGGAGGAAATTAAGCCTCTTCAAGCTCATCAGGAGGAAAACAGTGACTGTTAGTGCTGGAAAAACTCTTCAAAATGTGTAATTTACCAAATAACAAACAACATCAGCAGGAAATAAATCAAACTATGATGTTACTTCTTCAAAGGAAATGTAGTTTATAACAGAAACATGGCTTTTAAAAGCTTCAGCTGCTTATTACAAGTGGTGAAGGACTGAACTTTAGTCATGTTGGTATTACAGCTTTAACTTTTATTAAGCCCAGCTAATTGAAGGTGTTTAACAGTTTATGGATCATTACAGAGCTATAGATTACCAAACACAATGAGGGCGATAACATGGACTTGAGTTTGATCAAGTTTTTTAATTATCCCATTTTCACTTTTGTGCATGTAAAAATCATATCACGATTCAGATAAGCCCTTTTGGGAAACCCCGATTTTTGCTACCTGGAAAAAGCAAACAGGATCCTGTGGCATGAATACCCCTTATCATGGTTTCTGACAGCTGAAGACTACCTGCACAAGCAGCGCGGCATCGGCCAAGTGACGGATCAGCAAAAGAAACCTCATCAAAAGAAATCATGGTCCCTTCTCTTAGGTAGCTGTCCCTTTAAGGACACCATAAAACTATATTTTTAAAGAAGCAGTTCTTTCAAGGTGTCCATTTGCTTCTTTTCTGGTGGTTCTACAGGATATGCGTTTGTCTTTGACACACCGGAGGGACCAGTAAACCACAACATTTCATTTTCATCAACAGGATGGGCCTTACATGAGAGGAGGAGGATGAGGATGGTGTATGTCGTGCATAAAGACTTAATCAACACTTTCATTTTGGTGCTTTGGTCGCAGTTTAAAACTGTATAGCTGCATTACCTGGGAACAATAACGACACACAATAAATCACAGGTGCTGCAGTCAGCTGTTCATCAAAGCGGTGGGGCTGTTAATGTACACTCTCCTCTCTCTCCAACCAGCCGGCATAAGTTAAAAGATTGCTCAAACAAAACTGATGAGCAAACACACATCCCATCATGAAGTTAATGTTAACATCCAACATCAAAACACTCAATAAATGACTAAAGAAACTTTTTGACTTCAACACAGTCTGTTTTAAAATGAACTCTAAATGAGCCTTGTAGCCTTTGCTGCAGAGAGACGTTAAGAAGCAGCTGACATTCACCTGTTGGTAACATTCAGGATACATGTTACTGTGAGGGCTAAAATAATTCACCAGATATGTTCACATTTATGAATTTTACTGACTTACTTTTACTGGTATAAACATGAACATTAAAGGGGATACTTCACCCGTTGAAACATGAATCTGTATTGACATTGGGTCATATATGTAGTAGAAATGTGAAATACATTTTGAAGTTGGTGCCTTCTTAGCCGAGAAAAGGCAGAAAGTGTCTTTTTGGCTCATGTGGATGAAAGACACCAAATCCCAGAATGCACAGCACCGCAGGCCACTCCCACTAATGTCCTCTAGTTCAGAATCAGAAATACTTTATTAATCCCAGAGGGAAATTCAATCGTTACAGTTTCTCCAAAATATACAGTATAGCAATAAAAATATAAAAACATTTACAGACATATTTACTTCAACACATAAGACCATTTCCTCAACTGATTCAGAGAATTCTTCCAGAAGGAATTGGTATCTTGGAAATCCCTGCCAGAAAACAAACTCGATGTCTGTGTCCATAGGTAAACAGTGAGAGCACCGACACTACCAGTCCGCCCCAGCTCGAGCCGGCCCAGGCTCCTCGTCCTCACCACCGCCGACAGGCAGGCCTTATGTCTCGGCTGCTGAGCTGGCAGCGGCCAGCAGCGGCAATATAGCCGCGAGACGGTTGCTGCCGACAGGCCGGTCTTGTGTCTTGGCAGCGGCCGGTGGCGGCAGCAGCCAAGACACAAGACCGGCCTGTCGGCGAGCAGCCGTCTCGCCGCTATATTTATATTTTTTCGCCATTATCAGCTTTCTCCATAGAGCCTGTTAGCATAGCTTCCAAGCAATATGGCGGACGTTAAGTTTCGATTCTGGGTGTGAGTTCCCACCCACTGATCTGTGGGAGCGTTGTAGTTCACCCTGCACCCAACAGCTTCCAGTGATGCAAAAATCATCATTTTGCGTCACTGGAAGCTCCTTTTCAGACTCAGAAATACAAAGATTTCACATCTCAGGGGAAAATGAGGGCGAGATGCACTACCATTCAAAAATACTACCAGGTTTCTAATGATGAAAGGTTAATGCAAAAGGGTGAAGTATCCCTTTAAGGAAAGGCTATTTCATTTATAGAGCAGCATTGATACAAAAAGCAACTTAAGGTGCTTAAAAATAACACATTAAAACACCAAATATATTCAAATATAAGTCAGATACAACAACACTCCTTCTTTGCCCCAAGTCTTCTCCTTTGTGTAAATCAGAACGGGCAAAAAAAGGAACAATATTGATTTAAAGGTAAACCATTTATAACTAAATGTAAACTTCCTCCCAGGTTTCCTTCTGCATGCAGAGAGAAGTGTGATGGAAGTCCGGAGCACCATCACTCTGATCTTTCCATGTGTGGCTGCAGCTCTCTCCCTGACAGGCTCTGTTAAAAGCGCTGATCTATTGCTTTTACATAGGAATAGATGTTTGCTCGCTGGCCACAGAGTAAACTACATCCTGCTCAGGATGGAAAAATAAGCAATTTTCTTCTTGGCTTGGGGCCTCCTGCGTCGGGAGGGGTGGAGATATGTGACCTCTGCTCGACAGTTTTGCTGATGTGCCTGCTGAGGCCGGCGTGTATAAATGAATCTCAATTTCCTTTATTAATTTCAAACGTCACTATAAATTTGCCTCTGAGTGGACCTGACCCGGACATTTCTGCACACCACCACACAAGAAGAGGTGACTCCGGAAACATTAACACACATTACATCTTCCAGATGACACTGGAAGTGATGGGTTTTACATGCTGACCCTTTACAGTGAAAGAAAAGCTGAACTTTATATTAGACCGAGCTGTTTGTCACCGGGGGCAACAGAGGAGTAAAAGGTTAAACAAGTCTGTTTGTGGCTAAAGGAGGTATGACTTTTTATCTTATTTATAATGTACTTATAATTCACAGGGGAAAATACAAAGTGCTTCATGTAAAACATTAGAAGAGAGGAGATATGGAGGGACAACAGATACATGGCACCCACCTGTCAATCAGGTCAGCTACGCGCCTTATTGTGAGTAACACTTTAACCCTGTACAGTGTGGGCTGATCGAGACATGAGCTAGAGACCAATTACATTTTTTTCAGCCAGGCCGTAAACATGTTAATTTATGCCGTAAAAACAGCCTTTTTTTGGATGGTTAAACTACCCATTTGTATCAAAGTTCATCACTTTCTCCTGAATCAGTCTGACACAATATCCTTATTTGTTTGTTCCCACTTCATCCCTTCATCGCACTTCATCCCTCCACCCTCATCTCTGTGTCCCTTATCCGTCATTTCCATCACTGTTGTTGTAGTCAAGACCGCACTAACCGAGACCAAGACATACCTGAGACCAGAGTGCTCCGAGACCGAGTCAAGACCGAGACTAGCGGATGTGTCACTCACTTAGTCCATTCACCTTCCACCGGAAAGGTTGCAACCGTAACCAAAAATAAAAATCTAATTATAAATGAATTGAAGTTATTAGTTGCATAAAAAGGGGTGTTATAAGATTTCTAATTACAGTGATGACTTTGAAAAATAGCTGAAAAAAAAACTGGTCAGTGACCGGTCTTGATTTAAAGTCCAGAGTCTGAGACCGAGACAAGACCAAGATAAAATGCTTTCGATTCCTAGATGAGACCTTCACAAAGTGGTCTTGAGACCAAGACTGATTTCGAGTACTACATCACTATTGATCACTGCCAGTTGCCTAATGCTATAAAATATTCAGTTCAAGAAACACATGGGTCATTTTAATTGTTTGTCATTTTAATACATTTGGCCTGAATTTCTACACATGTTCAGGCTCAGATTGTGTCTGAAAACATGAAAGAAGGATCACTTCAGGTTAGAGATGTTGTGTGCAATGCTTTTTTAAAAACCAGAAATAGTCGTTACATCACTCTCCTCGATGCTAACACACTCTCCTGACAAACAGGCTGTAAAAACACGGATCAGGTTTTAAAAACAGAGGAATTATAGTTTTAAGTTTAGTAATATATCATCTGCTTGTCTGGCTCTTTGCAAGATGTGGTCTTCTCCCAGGCAAGAAGGAACCAACTGAAAATGTTGCTAAAGTTTACTTTGGGAGTTTGACTCTATAAGCAGGGGTATCTCTGCCTCTGCTGCGTCACATTTGATTCTTATTTTCTCTCATGAGATCTTTTAACTCAATTACAAAAAATGCAATACAAAAATCTGGGGTACCTTTTTAAGAAGCTAAAAAAAAAAACAGTTTGGCAAGATTTACACGTAAATTGTCCTGCCATCTGCCTCAGCGACAGGTTGTTAGTGTCCTCTGGAAACTTTTTGTATTGATCATCCCTTGCAAAACTTGGAGGATGTTCAGCATATCGTGAGACTGCATATGTGAAAATGATTTTTTTTAAACTGGCATAACTACTAAAGAAGGATCTCAAATCCCACAATAAAGCTGTAAAAAATGGTTTATAAACAAAGTTTTATTAACAATGCACTCATTAGAAATACTTGTCGGACTAGCTTTAACAAAGCTGCGTCACATTTAAACTTCAAGCACAAATGCAACCAAGACTGATCCTCCAGTAATGTGGTCTAAATCAGCATAATTAGGCTGTGAATGTTCCTCTGGCCCAGTTCATCTGCAGGCAGCCGGCCAAAGCATTACTGAAGTCCAGATTCTGCATTTTCTATGAAGCTATACGTGCAGAGCCACATTTTCACAGGTGTATGCGGTGCCAGGTTATTTTCCTCTCTCTCAGAATAAACCACGACCACGTGACAGCCGGCGGCCCATCGAGCCTGCCAGAAGCAGTCGGGCCCCGACGGTGCAGGGGAATAACTTTATCTGAAATATGATGGCATCTGTCTCTCAAGCTGCAGACTCCTCATTACAGGCAGTTTCTTTGACCGGTTGTTCAGGCGTCAGCTGTCACAGTTCATTGGCCCCGTCGAGGAATAGGGGCAAACTGAGCGGCTGCCACAAGTCCTCCTCAGCTGCAGACGGAGCCACGTGGAGATAAACGCAGGGACACAGAGAGCTGGAAACACTCCAGACCCTCAGTCACCCTGAGCACGCTGCAGAGAAACAAACACTTCATGTGAGTTCATGTCAACCTGATTCAAGGGGTGATTGTTATTTTGACAGTTCAGCATTCACAGTCAACTTGTAAGTTGAGACCATATGGCCGTTCTTTACTTCATCAAAGGCTTTCAATCATTACAGGTTGATTATTTGTGCTGAGACATTCATTCCTTTGGGGATGGGGCGCTCAACAAATGAATAAAGAATCAAGACGAGAATGGAGGCAGTTGAAATGCTCCAGTAAATAGCTTTTGCACAAACAAACAAGCTAAATTTCAAAGCCTCTTCTGGCTCCAATAAATGCACCGACACCAGCTGTGGCTCATTGGTAGAGTCAGTCATCTCTCAATCAGGGGTTTGATCACCAGCTCCTGCAGCCACATGTGTCCTTGGGCAAGACACTTAACCCCATGTTGCTCCCGCTGCTTTGTCAGTGGTGTATGAATGTGTATGAATGGATTAGTTAATACTGATGGACATTTCACACAGCAGCCTCTACCATCAGTGTGTGAATGTGAAGGTGAGGTGTTAAACTGTTTAAGTAAAAGAATAGAAAAGAACTATACAAGTTCAAGTCCATTTACCATATCTTGATGAAGGCCAAACTCAGGTCCTACATAAAAATATATTCATGCAGTCTATGTACCTCTGCATCCAACCAGGTCATTTGGTGGGTTTTTTTAATCTTCTCATTTCCTAACATATACCTGAAAAACTGGAATCAGATTTAAAGGCAAAGTTTCAAATCATTAACGAAAAAAAATCCAATGAGAAAAAACAAAAGTGCAGTATTAGACTGCCGTGAATGTTTCCCTCACTTCTTTCTTTTTTTCCCCAACTAGCTGACGTCAGCCAGTCATAAGTTCTTGTTACGAAAGTAGAAAAAGTCATCTCAGGCACAGCAGTCCAAGCAGTACAGGGATGTATCACTCCACCAGCTCAATCTGTCTGGAAAGTTTTCCAACAACTTGGCACAGGACTGCTGTTCAACTTTCAAGCTTAGACGATAACAAGGATGCTTTTTAAACTGTATCATGCAAATTTACTCTTATGGAATCCCAGGGCCCGATTGTTCAAAAGTATTCCAACAGGATTTAATGCGATTGGATATGGATGGGTTGAAACCTGAAAAGGCAGGCGACCAGGAGGCATTTCTAATCAGATGCTCTAACCCACCTCAACTGGCTCCTTTCGATGTGAAGGAGCTGTGGCTCAATCTCTGAGCCCAGCCACCCTTAAGAAGAAACTCATTTCAGCCGCTTGTATCTGTGAACTTATTCTTTTGGTCACTACCTGAAGCTACAAATCATAGGTGAGGGTTAGAACAAAGATCGACTGGTAAATCAAGAGCTTTGCCTCAAGGCTCAACTTCCTCTTCACCACAACGGTCCGTCAAAATGCAATACTGCAGACGCCGCCCAGATCGAGTCAATCTCACGATCCATCTTACCCTCACTAGTGAACTAGACCCCAAAATACTTGAACTCCTCCACTTGAGGCAGAGACTCGCTCCTAACCTGGGGGGAGCAATCCACAGTTTTCTGTGGGGTGTGCCCTGAAGGCTTCACACTTGAGGGTCCTATCCAGAAGATATACCAACAGAACAACATCATCTGCATACAGCAGAGATGAACATCTGAGGTCCCCAAACTGGAACCGTTTTCCCTGGCTGCGCCTTAAGATCCTGTCCATGAAAATCCCAAATAGAATCAAAGAGAAGGGACGACCCAACGGGCCACAGGGAACGTGTCTGACTTGTCTGCAGATGTGCTGAGAATGTGGTCACAGATTTACCTTTGGTCGTACAGGGACCTGGGCCTGGGGGTCAGGTGCTATGTTGACTTGGCAGCAGACGAAGGCAGCTCTCTCCAATGTTTTTAGTTTGGACTGCAGTACCCATTTTAAACAATATGTGTCAGAGTTACATATTACTCCTTTAAACTGGACTGAACAGTGTGCTATAATGTTTTATTTTGATCAAATCTGTAAAGTCTCATGCCATAACTGTCTTTTCAGGAAATTAACATAATGTAACTCTCTTATTCTACAACATTGTGTCATGAATCAGAGTCAGGTTTAAAATGGACTCACATGAGCACACCTGCAGTAAAAGTGTGTGGTCAGGCAGAGAGCTGGAGCAGAGGTGTGGCCATAATCCTCCAAAATCCCCGAGAGGTTTTACACCTGACCCAAAAAAACAGAAAAAAGGAAAATAAATGAGTTCCTCTCTCTGTATCCATTCTGAGTGTGGGAGGAAGCGGCTCTAAAACTCTGTCCTCCTCTTTCTTATCACCTCCAAAAGCAGTCCTGCAGATACGAGGAGGAGTAATCACAAATAACAAGAACGCCCTTGATCTCTGTCTGACCCCCCCTCTGGAGTCCTACACTCTCTGCGCCTCGTGCTTTTGCCTGAACCGTCGCTCTGCTCGAGTGTACGGACATTACCTTATCCTGCCCCTCCAGCCTGTTTGATGCTCCACAGTGATGTTCTGCTGCACAGGCCGAGCTCTGTCTTTATCACAGCTGCAGACTGTTGACTGAGCGCTCAGGGAACACTGTAGAATACATATATATATATATATATTTATGTATAAAAAAAGAGGTGAAAAGTCTGGTGGCAAAAGTTGCCAAACACTTTCTGTGAAACAGTAACAGGAAGCAAAGAAAAAAGTAATGAAAACTTTGGTTATTATACCAAGAATAGATGCTATTTTATGTTTTTAAAGCAACAATATGTAGGAATTTGGTTTGGTATGTTTTGGCGCCCACCAAAGGCCTCTGCGTGCAACAGCATTGTTGTAAGAAGCAATGCTGTTACGTCTACCCCTCTTAGAAAACGTACATCATGAGAAGCCAAAGAACCATGTCATGCCATTGGGCCGCGCTGTGGACATGAGAGAGACGCCATTATCCAAGTTGAAAGGTATTGTGCTGTTAAATTGACCTTTAAACCATTACTTTCAGGTGGAAAAGGTTGCCATGTCGTGCACACTGAAGCTTCAGTGTTTATCCAGCTCTGCATGGGTCTGTAAACCTTTCTGTGTTCTAACCTCTCTCCATTTTTCAAAAGCATCTCCAATATTGATCCTAGTTTGAGCACGTTTCTGCTCGTGGAGCTTATTAGAAACATGCAGAGGCTTTTTAGGTCGGGTACAATCACTTCTATCTGAACCACTTCTCTTGACCACTTCCATCACTGCAACACCTGTTGACCTGATAACTGCTCTCATATCTGAAAAACTGAGGGGCGTCCAAAACGACTCTGTGGGGTTGCCTTAAAACCACCTACCTACCTGTCCAAACAAATCCAGAGCATTCAGGACCCGAATCTAAAGTTAGAAGGAGGACTGTGAAAAGGTTCTCCCATACATTTTTACCTGCCCCCACCTTCCCTACACTGACTGCAGCCTGCAGAGTGATGAGGCTGAGTGAGGCCACCTGAGCCTAATCGGACAGAGTGAAGCCTTCAGTTTGTGTTGTTTCTTGTTTCTACTTAAAATGATTAAATAAAACAATTATCTGTCGCTGTTGTTCGCTGATATTGTGATTTAGCTACACACTTGAAACAATATATACAACAATAATTGCTGTTAAGTGATTTATTATTGTTTTAGTGGTATTTTTTGTTCTTTGACTTCCCTTTATGCATGAAATGGTTTCTTCCAACTAGGGCGTAGTCAAGAAGAGTATAAGGGTAGACTCAGCCACACTTAAATCCCAATTTAATGTTGACTGACAATGGGTAATCTTACCAGGACATACTGACTGCTTTGTCAGAGAAGCCAGCACTTCAACATATCATGTTTCCTTAATGTCTGATCATATAGTAAGATTTAATACAGTAGATATCTTACTGATTGGACCTTCAAAGATTTAAACCATTACTTCATGGTTAATGTCTTTAATCAGAGTGATTCAGTAATTTTTTTTATTTTCCATTTATCTATGAAAATGGGGAGCGAAGTAATTCACTGAAGTGATTTGAATAACTTTTTGCAACAGTGCACCAAAGAAGGAGATGCCAGGATCGCATTAACATGCCTCTGATGTGTTTGTTCAAAGTCTGCAAACGAGAGAAGAAAAAAAAGCACACATATCTTTCAGCGCAGCCTTTTAGATTGCCCGTCGAGAACACGGCCAGGTAAAACAGGTTTGATAAATGAGTCTTTATCAGGAACTCTGTGGGAGCTGTCCTAACTTCTCAGCACTCGGCTTTCAGACATACTCAGATGATGTCAAACGTTACACGAGCCCGATGATAACCTCTTGTGTTTCCAATAAAAACAGCCCGCCTTCAAATGAGTGTAAGAGTGCTCCTGTGTACCAGTCATTTGTTTCCATAATCACACACTCCAAAGCCAAAACAAATGTGCAGACAGGCCCGTCAGGCTGGTGGCTCCGGATGAAATGTAGTGTTTACTGAGATACATCCCACGGGAGCTCTTTGGAGAACTTAATCTACAGCTCCTGATACCATCCAACCGTTTCACAATTTGTAAAAAAAAATATGATTAATTCCCTCAGTAAACAAGTCCCGGTGCCCTGCTGAGCTAAATGCAGAGAACACATGAGAAAACAAACAAAGCCTTTTAAAGGAAGAGTGGAGTGATGCTGCTTAGGCTCAATGTCGTCACAGTTTTCAAGAGGCTGCTCGAGATAATCATCTGCAGCATTATTTTACATATTGAAGGAAATGTTTTTTATAGTGTCAAAGAGAAGTGTGCATTGATTTAAAAAAACATTGAGAAAATGAACAAGGATGTTTTGAAAGGAAGAAAAAAAGGAGATAAAAATGTATCTATAATTGGGTATTAAGGCATTTTTATTTATTTTAAACTCGACATCTAACATTTCCTTTTAATAAAACTTGATTTATTTCAAGTGGAAGTGTTTATATATGAGCAACATGAAAGCCTTTTTGTGTCAGACAGCATGACCCGAACAATGTGGTGACATGAATACACTCCCAGTCAGAAGACAGAGAAGAGTTCAACCTCCTAAACCCAGGAGGGCGCTATTTGTGTGGAGCAGGGCTGGGTATTTCCCACACGGGACATGATACCATATGTATCACGATACAGAGGCCACGATACAGAGGCCACGATACGATACATATTGTGATATTTGATTTTGGATAATGACCATGTCCTACACAGAATTCACTACAACAACTTCTCTTTATTGTTGAGAATAACAGCATAATAACGGCATAATAATGATCCAACTACTTAAAACACTTAAATTCAGGTCCTCAGAACTAAAAATAAATTCAGATATTTTAATCCCAGAGCTGTGGCTATGGTGTTATTGTGACACCAGTATGACACCACTGCACCATAGATTAGTTGTTCTGCAAAACTGTCATCACAGTTTTGCAGCCGTATCGATTCTGTAACATCTGCATCGATACATGCTGTAAGGAGCACATGACGATATATTGAGATGCTGCAGGCTTTTGCTGCTTTCATGTGCTCCTCGGATGATCCCAGTTTCCGAGTAGGGAAGTCGTTCTTCGGACTTCACTGTGTTCATGTGCTTTCTGTGCAAAAAGTCTGAAGTCAACAACAACAACAACAACAAACCGCTCGGATGCTACGAAGACGTTGTGTATAATGTCTCTGTTACAAGTTATATTTGAGCTCAAGGTTGATGCATTAATGTGAATTAATAGAGAGTATATTTACATTAAAGGCAGAGTTGGTCATTTTCCTCCAGATACACTTTTTAAGGTTTGTGTTGAAATTGTCTTTATGTCCTGACAGACATTAATAACTCATGTTCACTGAAAAAGGAACAAAGACAATCCATCATCTGTAACAGTTGTAGGAATGTAAAAACTTTGACCAATGTCTGCCACGAGGTACCAATCTGATGAACCAATCACACGCCTCCCTGTCTCCCTGCTCGTTCTCTACCTCTTACATGCACTAGCCCACACTCAAATCTCGTCTCTGATGATGGAGTTTATACTGCGATGTTGTTGTTGGCTGTTGTGAGTAGTAAAATAGTCTGATTTTTTTATTATTATTATGATAAAGTTTAATGTTTACTTACCTCTGAATGAGACATGAGATGACGTAGTTTTTACACAATGAAAGCGATGATCTGAGGTCCGCTTCTGGACCAATGGCGCCCGTTCATGTAAGTGAGGGGCGTGGCTTTTGAGGGAGCACAGAGGGGAGGGGGTGCAGACAGGGCACCGAGGGAATGCTACTTTCAAAATCATGCTAGTTTTCGATAATTACCAACCCTGCCTTTAACAAAACATATTTTGGCCCCCATGTGATCACGAATATGAAGTCAAGTCAAACACCAAATTCTTCCGAGTTGTTGTTCCGGCTTGAGCAGGCGTTCATGTGCATTTTCCAACTCGGACACCACGTGAAAGCAGGGTTTGTGATGACACAACAAGTGTGTGGTTGGTCTCCCCTGTTTTTTGTTTTTTTACTGAATTAAACCAGCTGATAATGACTTTTGTGAACTTGCTTTACTGAGATTACATGACTGTTATAGTTTTAAAGTGATTTAACTTCATATTTGTTCCTCATTGATAATATTCTAAAGCTTTTCTCCTCCTCTGTGAAGCACTTTGCATTTCCTCAGTATGTGAACTGTGATATATAGAGAGCTGCTTTAAAAAAAGTCTGTTATGCTACAATAATTTACCCTTATTAAAAAATTCAAAAAGGGCTTCTATAATCTCTCAGGAGGATATATTCAGCCGGTGTTAATGTTTCAGAGCTATGCAGAATTTAGAGGGAAAAAAAACATGAAATATTACTCCAATACCTGTGACATGAAAAAAAAAAAGGTGCGCACTTTGCCTGAAGACTTCAAACTTTTTTTAATAAAAGTAAATTCTGCAGCAGACAGTAATGGAAGTGGAGGGCAGCTGAGAGTCATATTTTTACCTCATTAGACATGAGCAGAAACTATTAAGCAGCCTGCTCGTCAGAGGATAATCCAGCATGCAGGTGTCTCATCCACACATACACACCTGCTCTCAAAACCCCCACAAAGGTGGCATTAGTGTCCACAATGGAAAGGTCAGACACTCCCCTCAGATCAGCCAGAGCGGATAAATGATCCCCCATGAGAAACAACGGAGGGTTCATCGCAGGGATGGGAGGATGTGTGAAGTTGTCAAATATTTCACACATGCACTCCTGAAAATTTCAGGACAAGCTGCCCCTGAAATCTTCCTGAGTTTCCTTTTCACATCATGCACCACCTTTGTCCAACACTGCACATGTTGCATGTTATGAATGTCATTCCCACCTTCCACTCTTTTGCTCTGAATTTTTCTGTCTGCATTCTCACTTTGGCTCACTTCCTCTTCTCGCAGAGGAGGTGAAAAGGACAAATGCTGGGTAAGGGCAGGGTGAAAAATGTGTTCGTTTGCGTTTACACATGCAGTAAACAGATGGATTTGGGTAAATTTTCAGGAGTTTTGTGCATGTGTGAAAACACCATGAGACACTTTGAGTACCATACTCTAAATTATTACATCTAAATTATTTATGAGTTACAAAGTATCAAAATATAGGGACACTTTTAGAAAAACTACAGTTAATTAGTCCTTTTGTTATCCAAAGCTGCTGGGAGTGAGAGAGAGACAACATGTCTAAATAGCATAAAGCTAACATATATGCATATAGACGATGTGCAGGAGTTTGCCTGCAATTTTCGGTAATTAAAAATAAGCACTTTCTCAATTCTGGGTGCCCATGGACTTCAATTCTTTGTCCCATCGTATGGAGACAGCTATCAATATCATCTGACATCTATTAGTATCTTATCAAAGTTTATAATTCTAGTTTTGTCACAATAATGTGAAGGCAGCTTGGGCCTCTGTGCTCTCCTCTTTCTTTCAGCCACTTATCAAGTCTAATGCGTCCACATCTTGGTGGAACAATCTTGAAAAGGTCATTCTCAGCTGGCTGCCGAGCGGTCGGCGTGTGAGGTGGTACAGCCGCCTCCAGCTGTGCCGGGCCGGAGCGGCTCTGTCACTTGCTGAAGGGAGGGAAGAGGAGAGAGGGGGGGGGGGGAATCTGATTCAAATCAGCTCTTGAAGCGAGAACAGAGAGAAGGCAAATAATGCATTCATTCCTACCTGGGCTTTGAACATAGCCTGGCTATAATAGTCCCCTTGGTGCTGTCTTTGAGGGCCTTCTATAGGATTTAAGGCTCTCTTTCAGGTGCAGCTCTTTGATTCACACTGTGACTCTGTTGGGTATTCAGCCCTGTGTGTGCACGCTGCTCTCACACTCATACCAATTAGCCTGTGGGATTATTTTTCTCGTGATGTATTTCATCTGTCACATAAAGTCAGCGTAAGTGAACGGAGCATTTAGATAAAGTTAAAATGATTTTGCAAAATGACTTTGCGGCGGTCCCCGGTGTGTACACTGTTTACTTGTCGGGGGGGCTGCGGCGGTGGGAGTTGCTCCACTTATAGAAAATGATTCAGGTGAATATTTGCACACAGAGGCTTTTTTTCTCCCTCTACTCTAATTAAACAATGTAAGTCTTATCGGGGACAGAGATATCCATAATGCCAACCTGCAGCGCTCGTGGCACTTAAAAGCCATAAACACAAGACAAATGTTCATCAGCTGCACGACTGAACTGTAATCAATCATACGACTTAGCGCAGGAAACAGATTATTTCCCCGTGTAGGAGAGTGCTGATGCTGACATAAGAATATAAATGAAGGCATTCTAATTGTGAGAAATTTCTGTGTTGTAGCCGTACACAAACACGGGAAAAACACCGGCCTTATAAAAGTGCATAAAAGAGAGAGAGAGAGAGAGAGAGAGAGAGAGAGAGAGACACGGGGAGAGAGGTGAGGCTGAAGAGGAGAGCTGCTGCTGATGGAAGATCAACAGTGACACCCAGTGGTCATGAGGGCGAATAACACCCTGATTCATTCTGTACAGGAGACGCCATACACTGTGTTATGTTTAGTAATAAAGTGATTTTAAGTTGAGTGAGGGGATTTTTAAACCACTTGTTGTCAACACTATATTATAATTTAATTCTTCCATATTTACCATATTTTTATATTGTTTTTGCAGGTACATTTCCAACCCTCCTCCATTAAATTGTACAGCTTCAGCTGCAAGAGCTTAAAAAAACCCCTCTAAGCCCTCCCCAACCTCCAGTCCAGAGTTCCAGACCCCCCCCCAACACACACACACACACACACACACACACACACACACACACACACACACACACACACACACCTCACTTTACAAAATAGATTTATAAAAAAGTAAATTAAATACAAAGTCAGCCGTTTACATACATCTTAGGTTGGATAAAGAAAAAGAGAGCCACAGGATCAAGACACAAAACATTATGCAAGATATACTGCCAGAACTTTTAAAGTAAAGATTTAAAAATGTTTATCTACAATAACCTGTTTAATCATTAAACTATTCCCACACAGCAATTTTTAAATTAAATAAAACAGTTCACACAAAAAAAAAAGAATATGTACTAACAGAGTGAAGCTAAGGAAACAAAAACACCCAACTGGAAGAAAAAAGACTTCAGGGCTCTCACAAGGAGACAAATAATTCAAACAAAACCACCGCTCTGACTTGAAACAAAGATAGTCATAACTGTTTCTGAAGTTTCATAGGCAAAGATAAATCAGTATTTTGCACATTTTTTACTTTTTCATTAATATAAATTCAATTACCGGTAAACTTTTTCTTGAGTGATTTTGTGTAACTGTTGTAAACAAAACACACAATACAAGGCTCCCTGACATACCATGAAACAGGATGAAATGGAGTTTAACAAAAAGGCAGAGAACCCCTACACCTCCTTCACTAGAACTGCTGACTGCAGCTCTTAAAGAAAACTTGCTCACAAAGCTCAAATCTGCTCATCTTCCAAACACACTGGCTAACACATAACGTACAAGCAGCACCATCGACTTGTAGTCAGGGTAGAATGAGAGACCAGAAGCACAGAGGCCCTTTCCTTTCAGTAGACTGAACCCTCGTGGTCATTCAGTGGGCTTTTTTTTGGGTCCAACTCAGTAGAATGAACATTTCAGCATGGATGCTAACTTCCAGGTTTTGTGCAGCATGGTTTGGAATCATCCTTTCAGGAAATTAATTGTATTTTAACACCAACAATGCTGTGCAAAATGTAAAATGTCACTTCACGTGCGCCTCGAAATCAAAACAAACGAGGATGAAAAACGGTCGGAGGTATTTAATTCCAGCTCCTCTGATTGGCCGATCAGCTTCAGGAGGTGATGGGAGAGCTCTCAGAGGTGTGGCAATGTGGAGCAGGAGGGTGTGGCAGATCTACAGCACAGACATGGTGAGGGAGAGCAAAACAAAACACAGTCCAATCAGGACGTAACACAGGCCATACATCAAGATCAATCCTTTTTTATTTTGCATATTAAAATAAAACTAATTGAAAATATTGAAACGTTATAATGTCATATATTTAGAGTGAAAGTGTGATATCTAGTAAGTATGTGGGTAAGTTTTTTTTTATATTTCACCTTTCAAGAGCAGACACCACAAAGTACTTCAAAATAAAATATTTTTTAAAATACATGAAATACAGATAATTATATAATAACAGACACAGACAGAACAAACAAAGACAAGTCTATTCAAATGGGTCTTCAACGTTTTTTTATATATAAATGTCAGAGTGGGGCATTCTTGCCTTTATCAGATAAGACAGGTGAAGAGAGAGAGAGGTGCCGCTGTGATGAAGACTAGAGCCTCCATACATGGGGCACACACCAAAACCACTAGTTTATCCGGCGCCCCACGTTATAGTCTAAATTATAAGTACTGTTTGAATGTGTTACTTTCTTTGTTTTTTTGTTTTTTGCTTTGTTTTCACATGACTTCTGTGGAGGCTTCAAAAAAGCTCTCTGAGTTTTCTGCACAGATCATTATGTACATTATGATCATCTCTGTTATTTGTGTGTATTTTAAACACAGTTTAGGAAACATTTCTGTGAGTACGAGTGCATAGGGTCGTGTTTGTTAAATATGTAGAAATAAAATAGATGGTATTTTTGAGGTGCTAATTCTGTTAGCCAGCTTATAGTCTTTCCCATGTATGATAGCGTCAAGCTAACAAACTACATCCTGGTCCATGTGTCAGAATTGTTGCCCCCCTGAAGAACAGTCTACTGCACCAGCAGCCACTGCTTTCCATTGCGTCTGTCATTCAGATAAAATAGATTGTATCTTTTTAGTGTGTGTGCCAAAAACTATGGAAAGAAGAACATTTTGCACTTTGTAGTTTTGGTAGGGAAATTTGAAAGTTGGAGAAGTGTACAGATACTGTGGTATATGTTCATAACTCTGAAAACAAACTGTCCTCAGAGGGAAATTTGTTCCCTGTAACACAGTTTGAAGATAAAAACAGCCTGCAACAGAGAAATGTAACCCTCCTGTTAGTTCAAAGTTCTAAACAGTGTTCCAGTTATCCAATTTTTTCTTTGAGTAAAGTTTGTGTATTTAGTTCAGAAAATATAGCACAGAATTGTTTCACTTCTCCAACTTTCAAATTTTACCACCAAAACTCCATAGTGCACCTTTAATTTAAAACTTGTATTGAGTCATCAGAGTAATGGAGGTGTGTTTATAGAGATATTGCAGGGTTGGCTGAGACTGTGGTGGAGGGGCCCAGAAGTCCTGGTGACGCCCCTGCCAGAGCATAGCATCCCATATTTCCTAAATGCATTTCCCTGTTGACAGCTTTTGTCTTCCTTGAAATCATTCCTAGCTTTATCCCTGGCTGGTAAATGTCACCGGATATCTCAGAGTATTGCTCGTCATCATCACTTCCTTCACTGCTGGAAGATGATGTAGGTACAATGTCTGCTATATCTGAGCGCTCCTCTGTCCAGAAGGCGAGTGGTTCAGCAGGTCTGACTCTTCAAAGATTTCTTGCATCTTGCATCTTGCAAGAGGGCAAACAAAACTTAGTGATGGCCGCGGGTCCCAGAACATATGCCGATGCCTGTAGTCCCAAATAAACAGCCAGGTGAGAGTGTTTTAATCACCTTTGAAATGAGCGATTAGAATAATTATTTGAGGGGAGAGGGATGGCTCCAGCTATTAACAACCCTCTGTTCAATATCACAACAAATTAGTTCATGCTCATTAGTATGAGTTGTGCTTGCTTAGTGGTTTGGAAAGCCTCCACTGGGAACTTGCTTTATTACTCCCTACGAGTGGAGCATGTAATTAGCATTCATCAAGTGTAGTGTTTATATAACATCCCTCCTCACAAATTCCATTTTGACATTACATAAGTGTTACTCGCCTGATCAAGGAGGGTCTTGCATGTGAGGCTAAATCGACACATCAGAGGTCAGCAGAACGTCCTCTTAACTCAAAGTTCATGAAAGAAAAAAATTAGAATATTCCAAAAAGCAACAAGATGTATTTCATAAGTCAAGTTGATGTATATTTTTTACCATTAAAAATGGTTCTGCCAATGATGTGCAAAGTTGCAGAGTTCGATCATGCAGTTAGGACTTTTTTAAGAATTAAAATAAATCCCTACAATTTTGCAGAAACACATTTTCTCAAACCAAGTGCTAAAGTACCTACACGAGGGGATGATTTGTGAGTTAGGTGGTTTTTCTGACAAAACAAATTGCTTTGAAATAACTTTTTTCCAAAATAAAAATCTGCCAAAACTGGGGGGCTGATGGCCCAGTGGTAAGGTCACGCCGGATGTACAGATGTTAAAGTTCTCCAAGCGGGTTTAAGTCCAACCTTAGGCTCCCTTCCTGCATGCGGCTCCACACTCTCTCTCTCTCCCTGATTTTCTACTCTATCACTATCTAAATAAAGGTAAAAGCCCCAAAGTAAATCTTTAAAAAATTGCCAAGACTATATGAGAGCCACTGAAAGTGAAACAATGTGCTGAAAACATTCTGCATAAAGATGTTTGGTATGTGATGTCAGAAGAAGGTCTGATAACGAGCTGAAAGGGAGCAAAGCTCCACCCACTGTGGCCTACTTCCATCAATAAACCGACTCTCCCCCGGTGCTTGTACGATGGGACAAAGACAGAAGTCCAATTTAATTGCCTAATCGAGCCAACTGTAGCTCGACTCAAATGTGCATGTAAACGTACTGCAGCGTGCAAGCATGCACCGTGTGCCTGAATGTAAACAACAAAGTCTGCAGATTTTAAATTTATTAAAAAGGACTCCAGCCCAGGAGAACTATTCTTCTGGATCACTTTGACTTTCAAAGACCAGTCGGCTGTTTCACGTCAGGTAACGAGTAAATAGTCCTTAAATGTCTGTAATTGAACAGTTTTATTGAATTTTCAGAAATAAGGAACAAAAATCAACACTTCAGAACAACTGTTAAAAGGAATGTTCAGGGTGGGTGGTTGTGAGATGGCAAGGTGTATGTGGGGAGGGGGGGGGGGGGGGTGCATGATACTACTATTGTAAGTCATATATGCTTTAAGATATTAATACAAATGTATGGAGAGAAAAAGAACAGTTAATAAAACTTGGATAAAATGTATAGGGAGGCACTAAGCGGGCACGTGTCCCTAAATTGTATTTTACTCTGTTTACTCCTAATAATTTTGACTTATTCATCTCGTTATTTAGGGGGAAAAAAACACTAATTTTCTGAGTTGATTTTGGTCGTTTTCTCGAGAAATTGTCTCATCATCACAGGAAATGCTGCTTTGTTATTTCAAGTTAAAAACGTATAAAGTCCAGATCTTAGAAAACAAACAGAAATGACTCAGGAACACAAAAAACAGAGGAAAGAAATATCCTGATGCAGCTCTGCTTCAGACTTTAGAACAATAGCACCTCTCAAAACCAACTTTACAAGTTTCATAAAAAAAAGAATCAAATAATCCGTTACAAATGAATGTAATTAGCAGACATCAGGACCAACTTAAAACACTCAAACAACAACTGTAAGATGTAGAACAAATAAGAAAACACTAAACTGAAAATAATTTAAATGATGTGACAAAGCAGTTAGTCTGCTGACCTGCAGGCCTACAGTTGACACTTTTAATGCCACTTTAACCAAAAAGTATACTACAGCACCCCTGAAGTCATAAAGGGGAACATTTTTAAGGCATTATTTAAAATGTTCACTTTTAAGGACTTTTTATCTCGAGTGCACCATATAATTATCTTTAGCTCACAAGGTATCGTCTAACGTACAAGATAATTATGTTGTGTGCACCAGATAACTTGTGGGCATTATATATTGTGTCTACAAAAATATATAAAACCTTAATAATACATTGGGTGCACACTATAATTAGTGTGCAGAAGTAATTATCTTGTGAGCAGCCCCTGAAATCCCTAAAAGTGAAAAACTAATTGTAGCCTATGTGTGCAATATTACCCATAATGCACAAGTTATCATCTAACATGTTTGCTTATGGATAATTATGTTGTGCGTACCAGAAAATAACTTGTGATAAGAAGTTATTATCCTGTGGGCAGCCCCTGAATCCCAAAAAGTAATATATATATATATATATATATAGTGCATACAATATATTTAATAACTGTGCAATAACAGTATTTTGCACAATTGCCTAATTGTGTTGTGCGCAGCAGATAATAACTTGCGTTCACAAGTAATAACTTAAATATCCACATGATAATAACTTGAATATTAAATTGTTTCAAGAAGATAATAACTTGTGTGCACGATGTAATTATCTTACTCTCACAAGTGTTAATCTAACAAGACAATGAAGGTTAATAACTTGATAATAACTTGTTCCCACAAGATGTTATGGTCCCTTTGGGGACCCGTAGTGTACGGTGTCAGGTAGTCAACATTATTTCCACCCCAAGAGGTCATGATGATAAATGTTTTATATTTTTCCAAACGTCAGAATAAAGGTTCCGTGTTCAGTCCGGACAGTTTAGCAGTGCGCACACACTTCCTGATGGAGCTGCTGCTGCGGAGAATAAAAATACACTCCCAGCAAGTCAGCTAGACGAGTTCAGAAAAAGTTATGTCTGGCTGTCAAGTTGATGTAGAAAGACTGTTTTTAAAGCATGGATGTTACTCCACGTCTGTCCGTCCATGAGTAGAAGGAAACTCCCCCAGAGAGCCGGAGCCGGAAGTCAACAAGAAGGGTTGGATTGTTGAAGCTAACGGTAGCTAGCGTTAGCATCCAGGCCAGCTAACGAAAGCTAGCTGGAAAAAACACTGAAGGCCTTTTGTAGATTGTCAATACCTGTGCTTATGGTAACGTAATGGTAGTGTTTAATCATCTTTAGTGCTGGTTTGTGGATACTTTATGCATGTAGGGGAGTTTAACATACCCGGAAAGTCAACTTTTATCACTCTGAGTTAGCAGTTAGCTTCTCTGTTAGCCAGCTGGCAGAGTTCATCACACTGACAGAAGACTGAAGAGAAGATAAAGTTAAGACTTTATATCTTGTTTGACAGCTCACGATAGACTGACTAACTACATGTTACATACATAATTACTTCAGCATGCTCCTAAACTTCGAGTTTATTGAATCATTAAGATGTTATTATGACAAATGACTCGACTAGCTGCTTTGAGCTCAGTTTGTCTGGTTTGTTGTGTCTGCAGGTTTAAACCTTCAGTCATGTGTATTTGGTGTATTTACTTGTTTCAGTGAATGATTTTCAACACAGCAACACATCATACATACACACTGTCCATAAACAAACAGGAGCAGGAGCCTGCCCCCTTTCTTCATAATTAACTGAATCAGATATTTACATTTTCACAAATCACATCAAATTTAACTGAAACTATCAATTCAAGTCATCTTAATGTTAGAGAAAATCAATTAGTTCACAATTTCTCATTACTTATTTTGTAAATCTCAGCATTCTTCTTAGTGTTCATACACTTTATTGGTGTCATTTGGGTTCAGTGGCGTTAAGCTCCTTGTTCGTATTACACAGATCAGAACTCGTAGAAAACATAAAGGGACCAGGTGAAGCTGCTGTCTCTCTCCTCTGCTGTCTGTCTGTCTGTCTGTGTGTCTTTCTGTCTGTCTGTCTGTCTGTCTGTCTGTCTGTCTGTCAGCCGCAGAAAAAAAACATGATTTGTGCCTCAAAGACTTGACAAATGTGGGCATTTGCTAACCAGTGAATTTGAACACAGTGTTGTTGTGTAAGAGCTGCAGGTGTGACAGACAGCAGAGCGGAGAGATGTACAGCGTGACTAAGGCCCTGTGTCCACCTAGCGGGTTTTTTTTAGTGCCAGCGTCCTCTTTCAGTTCTTTTCAATGAGAAGAGAGCGTTCACAGAAGAAAGCGGTCGCCTGGATCGAGTGCTCTTTTCCTAATGTATGATTTTCCCTGTAGTTTTGCTGCCTACAGATCGTGTCTTGTACCCAAATCCTCTTTGCTGATTGGTAAAATAAATGGTCTAAAAGAAAAACATGCAGTAAAAAGTAACACAGCCGTGTCGGTCATACAGTGGCCTTTGTCAAGAGATTGTTGTCATAGAGACAGGTCAGGCTTCTCTTCTCAAGTCTTTAGTTCTCCTGAGCGCACAGCCAGTGTTTTTCTGCCCGGAAAAATCACTAGGTGGACACAGGCCCTATAGTTGGATATGAACTTTTTGGGCTATTGTGTTGAGGTGTAGACATTTTTATAAGATCTATTGAGCATTACCACCATGAAACAATCAGAAAATGACAACCTTACCTGTAATTAGACATCAGCATTTTTATTTTATTCTTCTGTATGATCTCTTTTCAGTAAACTACTAGCTGACGTTGGCTAGTAATGTCTCTGTCGTTACCACCCGCCGATATACTCGAAACACCACCTGGATATCCATTTGAAGAAATCAACTATGAGGATATTGAAGTTGAAGAGGTGGGCTGTGGAACTCTTTGTGTTGTAGTCCATGAACATGCAGATATTTGTGAGATGAGCTAAACTAATGTTTACTTTCTGTCTTCAGGTGGTGGGGAGAGGAGCCTTCGGGGTTGTTTGCAAAGCCAAATGGAAAGGCAAAGATGTGGCGATCAAGACCATCGAGAGTGAGTCGGAGAGGAAAGCCTTCATAGTTGAGGTATGGATGGAAGAGTTTTTGTAACTTAGCCATGGTCTTGTAAGACAGTTTTGTTTGTGTCTTGAAATAGCAGGGCAGGGGGCTTTATAGTGACGGACATGGTGACAGATATTTGTGTACCTGAGGTGTTGAACTGCAGGCGTGTAGATGGAATTGAGTGAAATGTTTCCTCTTTGTCTGCAGCTCCGGCAGCTTTCACGAGTCAATCACCCCAACATTGTGAAGTTGTACGGCTCTTGTCACAATCCGGTAAGTCACAATTTGATTGTAAATGTCATACCTGGGTTTTTTTTTACCGGTTCTGGTGTGTAGATGACTTTTAGATTTTACACTTTCTAGCCACTGAGGGGGCTGTAGCGGGTGCAGCAATTTAGTATTTCAACATAAAATGCCTGTTTTTTTTCATTCTTAGTGTCTGACAATGTAACAAATTGGTTCCATACAGAAGATTGACCTTAGGTTAAAGAGTACGATTCTTTGTTTGTTACCGTTTACAGTGCTTTCTTCATTCGCCATTAGACAAAAACAGTAATTTTATTGCACAGAAAAACAGGAACTGCTGGTTTACCACTGATCAGTCCGTTTGATGTTGTCATTGTGTTGAATCCGGCCAATAAAAAAACAAAACTCAAACAATCTCACAACCAAAGAAATTGATCTAGTCAGTCTTCTTTTTGTTAAGTTGTCTGACACTTAAAAAAAAACAACCTGCACTCACTGCTGGAAAAAAACAAGAACTTTGCGTGGATGCTGTTCAGTCTCCCAGGATGTAGTGTTAACATTTGGTGTGTGAGATTCACTTTTTAAAAACGTTCTTTTCAATGAAGAAGTGACCTGCATCCTACACTGGTTCAATATACAGTTATAAAATACAGAGAGAGGTATTTTTTATAGCACAATGATCTATCTATGCACTATGAATACCAGTGCAGCTGCAACCATCACCCCCTGCACACGATCTGACACGATTGAAACTGCCCACTGTCACTGTGTATTGCAGGAGTTAGCTTAGCTGGCAAAGTGTGCTGAGGTACAAATCAACGCAGACCAGCGCCACTCCTGAACAGATTTTCTCTTTTAAACAGGTCAAAATCATGTTTTTTTCTCTCTGGGAGACCCTCCAAAACAGACTGCACCTTATAAACCGGTGCGACTTCTATTCTGGATTGTACGTTTGTTGATTTGCATTTAAAGACGAGGCCATCCACTGGAGACCTTTTGGAACATTTTAAACCTATTTAATAGAGTTTAGAAACACTAGTATTCCCTTTAATCACACAAAGTCAACCGTAATGATGTCTTCAGTTAGTCTTGCATGTTGGTTTTGTCTGGTGAGTTTCATGTGATCTTCTTTCCCACTCAGGTCTGCCTTGTGATGGAATATGCTGAAGGGGGGTCATTGTACAACGGTGAGTGTAGAAAACTT
Source organism: Labrus bergylta (assembly GCF_963930695.1). Taxonomy (NCBI): domain Eukaryota; kingdom Metazoa; phylum Chordata; class Actinopteri; order Labriformes; family Labridae; genus Labrus; species Labrus bergylta. The sequence goes on along the minus strand of NC_089209.1, from coordinate 24,069,611 downwards.
GACGTTTCTTTTTTTGTTCCACTTTGCTCTCAGTGAAATGGACACAGCCTTGCACAGACACGAGAAGCCGTCCTGTTCAGTTGACCCTCCCACTGTTTGCATGTTCAGTCACTTGTCCAGTTCCTTTCTGTGATAGTCTTTGCTCAGTAACAGACACCACAGCCTTATTAGTCCCTTAATTTGATATCCAGAATGAGCCCTGGGATTAGGGAGGTGTACAGCCATCAAAATGAAGTACTACTTTAATGACTTTTAAGAAACACAGTATATGAGCCAGCATCCTGGAACTTGACCCAAAGACTGTCACCTTATCCTCCGTGAGTCGGGGATACACTGCTGAAAGATAGACGTGTCTTAATGAATAAGAACCACTTAGGCTTACTGCAAAATAATACAAAGGTATTACTCACAGATCTCTAAATAGAGTCAGCACTTTGGTGTTTCCAGGGAAGAATATTTCTTTTAATCCCAATTAGGTTCTTGTTTTTCTGAAGTCTAAAATGACTTGTTGCCAGTGCAGCCTGTAAATCAGTTGTTTTATTGAAAGGATGGAGCAATGTTGCTTCACAAAAATATCAAAGGGAAAGGAAATTGGATGAGTCAGATGATCCAGTGGTTAACTTTGAAAAGTGAGATCTTAAAGAGTAATCTGGTGATTCTTCACTCGGGCCCTGTCGTCCTGATTGTGGGTCTAAATGGCTGATTGGTTCATAAGTTCTCTAAGTGTGAGACATTAGATGTCTTCAGTCTGCAGCTGTTAAAGCCTGTGATGTATGCAATTCTGACTGTTCCAAGTGTCTGACAACAGAACAGAAATGACATTTTTTTAAGAAAGAGAAAGATGCTTTTTTAACCAGAAACGGATCTTTCTATCACTTTTTAAAAGAGCCAGACTCTATTGAGGAACACATGACTTTTAGCTGAATGAACATGAGAGTTGCTGATCTACTGCTGTTGGTAAGTTTGTTTATTATATTAAATGAATAGTTAGGATCCAACCTATTCGTGCAACACGCCAAAACCATATTCACACATGCACTCCTGAAAATTTCTAGAGAATTTGAGGAGCACTAGCCCTGAAATCCTCCTGATCTGGTTGTCCACACATGCACCTCACAGCGGGAGACTATCCCTGTTGTACAGGAGAGGGGGACGGCATAACATGACGTTAAAAGGATGACAGGGAAGTAGCAGATGATGCAACAGTGGGCACTATAAGACGCTATAATGATAATATTTTCCTTCATATCAATGCTACCTGGAGTTTGACAGAATCAGATTATCAACAAAAGAGAGCAGAGACGAACATACTGATGAACAGAAAACATAATGCAGCAGATTAAAGACGCGCAGAGAGATCGCAGCGGTCGCGTGCAGACAGTCTGTGGTTGTGGAGGTGGAAAACGTAGTGTGTGTTATAGTACTGCGTGGGGAAAATATACTAGGGGGCTGGCAGATGGAAACCAACATAAAGTCCAAGTGAAAAATTCAGGCTGTTCACGTTTACACATGCAGCTCACCCCAGAAGTTTCAGGAGTTTTTTGCAAGTGTGAGTTGGATACATAATACTAACCAACTGAGGCAGAGGTAGACCAGCATCTCCTGTTTTCAGCTAAACAAACTCACTTTCAGTTAATAGAGTCTGGTATCTTTCTAAAGGAAGATGTTTCATGTATAACTATTTCATGTCATATTCTTTAAAAAAAACAATGATCTGTATTGGCAGGAACAGTTTATGAGATTTAGTCAGACACTTTTTACAGTCAGGTCTGCTTTTCCTCACTGAATAAATCTACTGGGAGAACCTCCAAAACCTTTTTTTTTATGTACAAGTCATTTTGACCCTCAATTATGTTGAAAACATATCACTGAGCAGGTTTGAAAATATCAAAATGACTCTTTAGATAAACTGATTTTAGATTTCGACAAACCTCTGTGATCGTTTGTAAGCTTGTGAGTTCAGCCACATTGAACATAAATATCTTAGTGACGTGGCTGTGATCCCACATATCAGTTTTATACTAACAGAACATGACCCGAGTAGAGGTGAACTGTAATGAATCATCAATATTTGAATATCTACTGTAAAAATTCATTGAGGCTTTTATTTCCTCGAGTCTATAAAATTACCCCTTATTTTGGACAGGCATCAAAATGAGACAGCCATTAATTCTTTGCAACCAAAACGTTTGCACAGCAATGACGGGAAAGACTACAAAATTGGAAATTCCCACCAGAACGAACATTTAACTGTTTACAAAATGAGGACTTCTGTAAACAGATGAAATAACAAATCACTACTTTGATCTCACTTTGTAAGATTGCACATCATTACCAACCCGCTGCACTGTGAGGGAGAGAGGAAGACGTCCATGATGATATATCTTTGATCGCAAACTGATTAACATTAAATTCATGGAGGCCTCTCACTGAGACCTTGACTATTTTCAAAACGTGCAGCAACACCATGCGTGTTAAAGGGACTGGGCCTATAATTGGGATTGGGCTTTTATTTGAAGTTTTTTAGTACTCATGCAGTTAAAAGTATTCTCAAAGACTCAAAGAATATCTGAAGGTTAAAAAGAAGTGTGCATAAGTGTTTGTGTGTGTTTTCCCAACACATCTGTGGTTTGAATTCTGTTAGGAGCTCAGAGTTTTTCCAGGAGCTGATGCCCACATTTTGGGGTTCTCTGATGTGCTGCACAGTTCATGAGTACCTCTCCTCCCCAGTTACTGAATCTCTATCAAAGCGACTCTCCCTGGGAGTTATAATATGCTACCATAACTTTGATGTCATTCAGTGGAGTTGTGAGTGTGGTTACTGAACGGTGAGTCCTCAGCCTGTCCTCCTGGAGTGACCTTGTCAAAGGAGCTGTAAGAGCGACGTCGTCAGCCCTGTGAATGTGTACGTGTTTGTGTGACTTCCCCGGTTCCTGTGGGAGTTTATTGTCTGTGCTGGTGGTTGTGACTGTGCTCTCTTGTCCACAGTGCTGCATGGTGCTGAACCCCTCCCCTATTACACTGCCTCCCATGCCATGAGCTGGTGTTTTCAGTGTTCCCAGGGCGTGGCCTATCTCCATGGCATGAAACCAAAGGCTCTCATTCACAGGGACCTCAAGCCACCCAAGTATGCTCCTCCTCACCTCACACTCTCTTGTCTCCTGTTTCACTGTGCCAACAAAGTGCCTTTTAGCTTCCTGTATTTATTTTGGTTTATTTTAAACACTTAAATGCTTTAAAAAAAGAACTTTCCTGTGTTTCATTAGACAAGTTCAACTAGAGTATTTAATTTGTTGTATTTCCATGCTAAATCAGACATTTTTCATTCTTTTACTCACTTTCTGAATGTTTCTTTTTCTTCTGTTCCTTTAAGTTATTATTGTGCCGTCATGCAGCTGTGGCTGAAAACATTATGTATTCAAGTTCAACATACCCAGTGTAGCTTTTTTTTTTATCTGGCAGTCACTCTGACGAAGGAGACTGTGTTAAACATGAAAGTATTTATTCACCTGACAGGTCAACCCAGAGCTTCTTCTAGCGCATTCACATAAAATGGGTCATGTTAGCTTTATATAACCACTATAACCAACGAACAGGAATCATGACCGAGTCTGCTGCCATGCTCAGCGAAATGTTATCCTTAAAACGTGAAGAGGTTAAACACTGCAGCAGCAACAAATCCATGAGAACCAGCAGAAACAAGTCTGAATATGTGAATGTGGAAATTAAAGGTCCAATATGTAAGATATTTACTGAATTAAATTATAAAATGACCTTACTATATCATCAGACATGAAGGAAACATGCTATGTTGAAGCTTCTCACGCAACAATGTAGCAGCCAGTATGTCCTCCTTCTAACTTTAGATTCTGCTCCTGAATGCTCTGGATTTGTTTGGACCAGAGAAGGTAGGAGGTTCTAAGGCACCACATGTATCTGACCTCTGTATGTATCTGAATGTAGCCGACCTAAAAAGCCTCTGCATGTTTCTAATAAGACTACAACAGTTTTCTCATCGTGCTGTAAACCTCTGTACAGTGTTCTGGCCTCTCACTCACAATAGACTTTGGGGATCTTCTTCCATTATCTCAAAAGAACATAAGACAACCTTGGGCCATCATAACACTTGAAAAGCAGCGCTGTGTTATCAGTCTGAACACGCGGTGACATGGTGTTGCTGAGGGTTGTTTTCGTTAGCGGAGAGAAAGCTCCTGGCAGGACTCCGTGGGAATGATCAGCTGCTTCGTTTCCTAGAGATCTGTTGTTGAGTTTCTAGGAACAACAAGGCCGTGCATCGTGACAAACTGTCAACTCTGGGTTATTGTACAGGAAACTATTCCCAGTACACTCTGCTTCATGATTCTTCCCAGAGTTAGTCAGTAGAGGGGTTCTATGAGGCTCTTATGAACCGTGCTTTAACAGTAGAAGAAGGTCAGTTTCTGACCTTTTTAGAGAAGACAGCTGAGATACAGACACATCGGAAAAGATATGAACCCCCCCCAAAAAAAAAAAAACGGCTTTGACCGTGTTAGCGAAAAAGACCTGAGGAAGAGAACATGTTTACAGACGAGCTGATGTATCAGAGTATAATTTACACAAAGCTTTTTATCCCAGCAGCACATACAGCAACAGTACGGCAGCTTTCAGTAGCAGCTCACGCTTCCTTATGCAGCAGTCTTTGACGTTACACCCAGTGTTTCCACGGCAACAATAAACATATTGTGTCTGTCATAGCTCGTAACATTTCTCTGGCTTTGATAACTGTAGGAAATATTTGAGGTCACGTACGTACCCGACTAAAAAAATATATGTAACATAGGTTTAGTCCATTTTAAATTAATTTAGATATTTTAGTGTAAAAAAATTCAACATATTACACGTTTAGATGAAACAACCTAAGAGAGATAGTAAAGGAGTACGAAACATGTTTTGAAACTTGTTGAGCTGTCTGATGTACATGAAGCTTTGCACAAACAATCTAAAATCCTTATCAGCTGTTAACTGGGTTTATTTCCTCCTTTCTCTTTTCCAGTCTTCTTCTCGTGGCAGGCGGCACCGTGCTGAAGATATGCGACTTTGGAACAGCATGTGACATTCAGACCCACATGACCAACAACAAAGGAAGTGCAGCGTGGATGGCCCCGGAGGTATTCGAAGGCAAGTATGAGCGGCATTCTAAGTAGTTGAAGAGCTTTGGATGCCTCTTTCTGTCAGACGGTTTTTAATTTAAAAAAAAAATCTTCATGTGTGTCCGGTTTGATTCTATTAATGCCCACAGAGATCCAGCTCTGCCGTTTTCTGTGTGCTCTTTTATGACAGCCAACTTCGTTTTTGTCACATTTTACGTTAATAGCACCTCAGCGCTCCCAGCATGGAGGCATTAATTCTTGATTCATCATCAGCAGCCTCACTCATGCTGCGTTATAGATGGTTGTCTCCCAAACCATGTTGGGAAGATGAATGGAGTGATGCTGGTGGCTTTATTTCCCTCGGGAGACGACGGCGTAGAATTTGTGTTCTCATTCAGCCTAATGTATTTCTACATGATGAGACATGTTCTTGGCAAAGGGGGTCAGGAGGAAAAATGAATTAAGCTCTGGTTATTATCTTGTTTTTGGAGGCATCTTACAAGACTCCAGTGCAATTAAACATCTTACTTCTGCCCTCTCTGTGAACTCTTCACAACTAATTTGCATCAGTATGAAATGCTACCCGAACTCCTCAGCGCAGCAAATTCTAATAGGTGTGTGATGTGCACTTTAATTCAGCAATAATAGGCTAATCAAGCAACAAAGGAGCTATTTCTTGATCAAAATTGCTCCCTTATTTTCATCCTCCATCCTCCTGTGAACGGGAGGATGAGATAAATGTTGCTGTGCTTTCCCAGGCACTCATCTCAAATGTGCCACAGAGAATTCACTTTCTCAGTCAGTCAGCGATGTCAAAGTGAGCGTTTTCCCCGTTTAAAAAGGTCCTAAATGTTGCTGTGTGTGTTCTTCTTTAACTCACAGGCAGCAATTACAGTGAGAAGTGTGATGTGTTCAGCTGGGGGATCATTCTCTGGGAGGTGATCACTCGCAGGAAGCCCTTTGATGAAATTGGAGGACCAGCTTTCCGCATCATGTGGGCTGTGCACAACGGTGAGTCACCGTGTGTGCTTGTGTGCTTGTGTGTGTGCGCGTGCGCGTGTGCGTGTGTGCGCGTGCGTGTGTGCGCGTGCGGGGGGGGGTGTATGTGTGTGTGTGTGTGGGGGGGTGTGTGTGGGGGGGGTGTGTCTGTGTGTGTGTGGGGGGGGGGGGGTGTGTGTGTGTGTGTGTGGAGGTGTGTGTGTGGGGGTGTGTATGTGTGTGTGTGTGTGGGGGGGGTGTGTGTGGGGGGGTGTGTCTGTGTGTGTGTGGGGGGGGGTGTCTGTGTGTGTGTGGGGGTGTGTGTGTGTGGGGGGGGTGTGTGGGGGTGTGTCTGTGTGTGTGGGGGTGTGTCTGTGTGTGTGTGGGGGGGGGGTGTCTGTGTGTGGGGGTGTGTCTGTGTGTGTGGGGGGGTGTGTGTGTGTGGGGGTGTGTGTGTGTGGGGGGGTGTGTCTGTGTGTGTGGGGGTGTGGGGGGTGTGGGGGGAGCTGCAGGTTGCAAATGCCATGTCAAACTTTCAGTCACTGTGAGTCCTCAGAAGTGCCAGCCCTGCAAGAAATGCTGGGAGACTGTACAAAGTTAAAAGATTGATTCCAGTAGTTTTAAACCTGGACCTTCTTTTCATACATATTCAGGTTTTTTTATTCAATTATAGATATCAAAAATTTCGGAATTGCAGTCGAGTGCTTCAGCCAGCGTCTGTAAAATGAATGCTGCATAATCCTTTCAAGCAATTACACCCGATCAAAGTCTGTCGACTCAATGTTCTTGTTCTTGTCACAAACAGTCTGTGATTGTAATTCTGTCAACGAGTGTCCGACAATATTACATAAATGCAGAGAGATTGGTGTATGACCACAAACAGCTCTTATCACACTCTCAGTAAAACAACTACTTTATCAGACAAAACTAGGGAGCCGCTGAGCCGCTGCCACTTCAATCTGCAAGTTTGGTGAAATTATGTGTTTTGTCTGGTGGCTCGATTTAAAAAATATATATTTTAGCCGAAGTTATTTGAAACATCTCAAACAAGGCTTAACTCACTAAAATTCAGTTTTCAATCTGAATGCTGTATTCATATGTCAATTCAACGTTTAGAATTTTAACAGTGTTCAGTTAAGGACTCAAATTTCCCCTCAGGATCAAAAAAGTATCTGTCTATCTATCTTTCTATCACTTTGTCTTTAGCAGCAGCAGAAAACATTTATCGATCCAAAACAGGCCCGCTTTACAGTAAAAGCAGTGTAAGTCTCCTCTAAATGTGAAATATATCTAAAGCTTCACTCAAGCTGATTTCTCCAGAAAGTCTTGTGGCCTTGACAACAGTGATGTAATGGATGTTTCATCATCTTCTGTAACAAATAGCTCTCTCTCTCTCTGCAGTGATCCTTTCTGAAATGTTGTCAGACACTTAGAATAACAATCTGAGTCTGTCTCTGACTAAAACAACTTTTAGTGGTCATTTTATTTTATTTTTTTAATATTTTTTGTCTGGACAGAATCAGAATTCAGGAGAAGCTAGAGTTAGGGTAATGACTTGGGAATGGAGCCACAGGTTGGAATTGAACCCTGGCTGTCCGCTTTGAGGACTTCAGCCTCTGTACTTGGGGCGTGCACACTAACCACTAGACTATCCACGACTCTAGTGCTCACACTTTAATCAAGAGCACGTGCCCTCATTGATTTTATTGCAGCCATTACAGCCTGTGTAATGGCTGCTGGATGAAGCCAACTACTGCAAATACCAATCAGTCATTTAGACCATAAACATATCACATTAGGGCTCTTGATTAAGAGTAACAGTTCCTCTTCTAGAGTCTGGCAGGAGAGAGCAGCTTTAAGGTGTCTTCACCTGTGCAGCGCTCCCTGCAGTTTAATTCATCCCAGAGATGGATGGAGGACAATACTAATGGGACGCTTAAACCACTACAGGACAAGTTTCATGTTTTTCTCCTGCCTTAGTCATCACTATCTCGCCGAGCAGGAGACGGGGGATTCAGCATAAATGGACTCCATTTCTCTGCTTGTCTGGTGTGATGTGAAAGTTATTTGTTCCCCGTCTCCGTGCGAGCTATTACCCTCTTTTTTTGTCTTTGTACGTTCAGGGACAAGACCTCCTCTAATCAAAAATTTGCCCAAGCCCATTGAGAGTCTGATGACTCGCTGCTGGTCCAAAGACCCCTCTCAGAGGCCTTCGATGGAGGAGATAGTGAAGATCATGACTCACCTAATGAAGGTAATTTGTTTATCACACACTCCGCTCGCCTTCTTGAAAAGGCTTTCATTACACTGTCGTGACTAAATCAATAAACTTGAGCAAATACAACAGAGCAAATCATTTACTGTCAAATTGTTCCAGGAAATGAGCCCCTTTAGTGCCTGTGTCCATTGACGGCTTTCTTTGCCCTGGCAGCATTTTCAATACAAAACCGATGCTGTTCACTGTTTCAGTGCCAAGCGTCCTCAGTGCAATAACGACCTCATCATCTGCGTTTTTTGGAGGGTTTTTTTGTTGGGCACATGGCACTCAGTTGAAAACAGTTCAACTTTTATAACAGCGCATGCTCATCAATGTCTCTTCTCCCTCACTAACCAATCAAAATCAAGAAGGGGCGGGACTTCTGATATTTGATCAGTCTTGTTTCGAGGGAACAATTCCAGATCAAGAGTTGCTGCTAATGCCAGGACATGATTCATTTATATTGTTTTCTCCAAAATAAAGGAAAACATGAAGCATATATGTACAGAGCAAATTAAACCTCACTGTCTCTAAAGAGGTAAACGTAGCAACAATGAGCGCCTGTGAGAAGCACTCTGAAACTGAGGTGGTTGACGTCTCCAGGAGGAAAACTGCAGTCAGTGTACACTGGCTCTGAATGTTACAATACGTTCAGTGACGAGTTTATTAGGCCTAGCCTTTTGAAATAAATGCAGTCTAACTCAACGACCCGAAATGATTTCTCCCGTCATAACTTTTATAGTTTTTATTTTCTGTGACATCGTACACCTTGAAGATTTTCATGAAGTTATCCTCCCCTCACTCATTTAGATGAACTTGATAAGTAGATAAAGATACGTGTCTGAACGATAAAAATTAAGCATGAGAAATTAATGAGACTTTAATTACTGTGATGAAGATATCAGTATCATAAACATCCTGGAAAAATCCTAAAATACAACACTGGGTATTTGCAAATACCAAAGTAAAGCTGCAGATTTGATTCAGAAATTATTGTCAAGTGAATAATGTATCTGTTGAAGTGGAAACTTTTTTTTTTTAATGTGCCAGAGCAGTATCCTATCGATGCCGAGTTGTATCAGTGTTTCTTTGTCAGTTTTTTCTGTACAACAAAGGTGTTTTCAAGTCTTCGTCAATCTCCCTTTTTCTCCTTCTTGCAGTACTTCAAAGGATCTGATGAACCCCTGCAGTATCCGTACCCGTATTCAGATGATGGACAGAGCAACTCTGCAACAAGTACAGGTACAAGAGTCTTCTTGAAACAGTTCTTAAAGACACACCCAGCATTTGGTGCACAGGGCTTCAAGGTCTCGTTTAAAGTCAAGTTTACTTAATGGTCCTGAATACTGGACAAAGTATTTAGAGTTTGACCTGATGTTAGAGTAGTGAGCAGGACAGCAACACAAATTATATCAAATCTTAATTAAAAATCATCATAGTAGATAAATGATGAGATCTATTAACGTACCTGTCACGCTGCGTCTTTTTGGAGAAACAGGTTCATACGTGGAGTACACCGCCACCAGCACGAGCAACAAAAGTGAAGTGAACATGGAGCGCAGTGATTCTCAAGGAAGCAACGACACCATCAAGATAACGCCTCAGTTTGCTCCTCACTTCAAGCCGAAGGTAAATCTGCTCTTCATCGTCAGAAGAAATGTAGAAAGAATAATTAGTCACAGCGTTAGTGAGAGTGTTCGTCTTTGTTTCAGGGAGACCCGCTGAGGACTCTGCCTCTGTCCAGGGGGAGCAGCGTTGAGAGTCTGCCTTCACGGACTCAGTGCCTGGCGTCATCTGACAGCAAAAGAATGAGTGCTGATCTTTCAGAGCTGGAGCCTAAGATGCCGTTTGCACCTTCAGGTAACACCACTAAATACACAGCGCGGAAGATGAGAGCAGAGAAGACGAGGAGCTTGTCGAGGCAAACCGGCACGCTCCTACCATTTTTAGAATTTCTTTAATGTAAGAACAATTTGCACAGGGCAGCAGGGCATGCAGCGTTACCTTCAAGGAACGAGGCCTTTCCAAGTCCACAAGAAGCTCCTCCCCAGACTTCAGTGTCTGATAGTTTTTTTCAAGTACTTTGATAACTTTGAAGTGTAGACTAAGATGACAAACATTGAGCTGTCAGCCGTCTCCCCTCCTGTGGCATCATATCCAAGAAGCTCTCCACATTAAGTTTTGATTGAAGTCTAGTTGAGTTCCTGTGTTTTCAGATTTTAAACCAGTTCTCTTCCCTTCTATTCTGTTAAAGCTGGGTCCTGTTGGAACGGCTCCAATAGATTTGCTTCAGCCGGCAGCTTTAAAACAAGCTGTAATGTAAACTTTCAGGGGAAGGCTCCAGATCAAAATAAGTTGTTGTTTTTGTCACTGACAGGCTCAGGTTGTTACTGTAAGTGTTATACAAAATTACTGAACAGATCCCTGCAAAGATAGACCTTTAAGTTATAGAGGGAGACGTTCTTTTTGAATCCAGAAACAGATGTTGCTTTGCTTTTCTCTACAGGGGCGGCTGGTCTACTGCTACCTTGATTGCTTAGTTTGTCTGTGCTATCAAATATTGTATTTGCTTCCAAAGTAACCATTTCAATAACTAAAGACACATAATAACAAAAAATACAACCGATCAAGGAAGCAGTGGAGCGGCTACTGCCATGTTTTTCAACTTGACATCATCGTTTTTGTCAATGATGTCTGGTGGCTTTGAAAAGAGCGATTCAGCAGCTGCTTCTGGTTTTAAAAAAAAGCCACCCTTCTCTTAATAAAAGAGAAGGATGTAAGGATACCTGTAATGTGCCTGTAATGTTGTCAGACACTTAGAATAACAATCTGAGCCTATCAGTGACTAAAACGTGCATTTTTTGCAGATATTAATTTGATCTGGAGCTTTTCTGAAAGAGGATATTGCAGCCTTCACAGTCTCTGCTGGCTGAAGAAATCTACCGGATCGTTCTTGATGAACCTATAAGCTATCTAGATTCTAAACTATATAAAAAAAGGGCCTAGCTTTAAAATACCAGAGTTTAACCAGAGAATAAACTGTTATTTATGCTTCCCCACATCGTCCAGTAAACTTCTGAGCAGCGTTGGAGCTGAATGTCTGCTGCTGTTTGTGCAAAGAGAAAATAGTGCAGCGGCTGCCGGCAGTGTTCACAGCACTTCTCTGCAGCGTCTTCAATGGATGTGGTGCATGCTGCCCTTGCACGTACCATGTATGCTCTGCATGTCCGTAGCTCACAGTTCCAGAGCGGCTGTGGGCCTGCAGTCTGCCTCCAGTCTGCATGCTTGTTGTGTCCGCAGCTGTTCGTGTGAGTGTGTATGTGTGTGTTTTTGCAGCAAATCCCGTGTTTAAACGAGGCCACCGTAAAACAGCATCATACGGCACCATTCTGGACGTTCCCAAGATCGTCGTCACAGGTACCACTGGGCTTCATGGTGGCTGGGTACAGCTGGCTTGGCTGAGCCCGTGGGTTGCAGTGCTCTTACATGACCTTCTTTACTGTGGCACTCCAAACACATTTGTATTCATATGTTGTGATTTAAAAAAAAAAATGTTTTAAGACCAAAAGTGAAGCAAAAAAATGTTGGGCTGCACAAACTCAGAGAGCACTGCACTCTGAATCTATCAGTGTGAAGATTCTCAGGAAGTCTGGAGATTGCATCCATAACAAACTCTGTTTGGAAGGCAAGGCTTTTAAAGGTGTTTGCTTGTTGTCTTGCAAATAGACCAGAAAGAAAGCATGAATTCAGACATTGACCATTGAAGCATGAAACTGTCACTCAGCAGAGACAGACGCCCAGGAGCTACACAGCTAAAACAGAACACAGGAAGTTGGTGTCCATTAGAGAATCCTGGTACTGATCCTAGCTAACAGGTCACCAAAGTAGGCACAGGTCAGTCTCAAGTACCTGGAAGAAGCAGGAAAGTTAATCATGCATGTTGTGATGTTTTCCAGCATATCTTAAAGAGTAAACTGGCCTCATTCAGAAATAATTCTCCCAAAGGAATATCTTCTGAAGTCCCAGTGATGCTGTTTCTAAAAAGGATTATTGTCTTAATTGACACTGAACCATAAGAGGAAAAGGACAAATATATCAGTGAATGAGGCTGAATTCCAGGGTCGAGTTTAACTAACCAGATGAAAGAAAAACAGCAACATTTGTGCAAGTAAATGATCTTTTGGTCTGAAGACATGTAAGGGACTATCTCGACGAAGAGAGATTTAAGTGAGCTTGTTTTGGAGTGACACATGTCAGAAGGTGTCTCATGTCTCTCTGTCTTCTGTGGTTTGCGGTAGACAAGCAGAACATGAGTTAGTATTCTCATCTTGTGTCACTTTTTATTCCACAAACCGTGTCCCTACTGAGGAACTTTTCCTGCAGGTAGAGGAGCCGTTCTCTCACTTGTGTCATTAACACATTTTTCGCTGGCATCTTAAAACCTGATTGTCATATTTCATGCGATGAGGTGACACAGATGAGATGAGCTCCTAACTCATGGCCCTGTCCTCTCTGTCATCACTCTGGCTTGGCTGCAATACATCCTGGGAAGAGGGGGGGGGGGGGGGGGGGCTGAAACCAGAGCACCACCCCTACGTATCTGAGCTCGTCCTTACCTTTCACGCTTAGAGGACGTAGAGAACGCATGGCAACACCCCCCCCCCCCCCCCCCCCCCCCCCCCCCCCCTTGCTCTCTTTACATCCATTAACTTTGGAAAAAGTCGTTTTGATTAATTCCTCTCACACTGAGGGTCAGAGCTATTATCACGAGCAGAGATACGTGTGAGAGGAACGGGGACGGCTCTGGTTGTCACAAAAGACTTCTATTCTGGAGCCACTTGAGTGAGTGGCTAATTTAATCCAGCGACTAAGTCAGTCAGCTGGTTCATGTTATTAAAGGCTGGGCACTTATCATTGCATCTGCACACCTGGACGTCAGGCCTCTTTCAAGGATCATAAATCACCTGTGGCTGTTAGGTGACAGTGTGACGGTATACAAATCCTCCACTCAGTATGTGTGTGAGTCTTAATGCTACACTAAAGGAAATCTTTTTGTAACATGACAGAGAATTTCATTGGCTACTTCAAAATACTCACCTCAGCTCTGAAGAAAGTCCAAGATCGAGTCTGCAACAATTACATTTGTCTTAACAGCCCGATATGTTCTGATAAGAATAACCTCAAACAAGACAACTATACAAAGAAGAAATAAAAAAAGAATACCGGTAGGTCAAAAAATCTAAACTAATTGCAACTGAGGCTTAAGGGCCTCTCAGATAGGATCAGTGGGCGCTGCACAGCGCTGTCAAACCAGTTCATTGTCTATGTGTTGCCCCGCACAAGAGCGTATCTGCACCCTGTGACATCACCTCTGTGCGTCCAATAGGAGGGAAGATCACAACAAAAGAAAAACCTGCCTTGAAATGACTCCCTCACAACCCGCAGGATATTTAAACATGGTGTGATTTGTGTTTATCCTTAATTACCGCTGTCGCACAGGAAGTGAAGATTCTTTTGACCAATCAAAGGACTGCAGTATGTCTGACTCCATCCTTTAGGGCCACATCTGTATGCTAGGCACGCCAACAGAAGGGTACCAGAAAAGTAGGACAGCACAGATCAGTTATTTTGGTACCCTTCCCAACTTTTGAGACTGGAAACGCCCATAAATGTGTACTGTACCGTACCAAACAGAACTGAACCGGACCGCTTGGTAGAAATGGGGCTTAGTAAAGACACATACTGAACAAAACCTCCTGATAATAAATGTAGTGTTACACATTAGACGTTTGTACAGCAGAGTACATAAACAGCATGACACAGTGTGTCAAAGTTTGAAATCAGACAAAAATCACCACAAAGAGGTTTCAGGCTGCAGCAGAGATCTCCACTCTGAACAACAACAACAAGATCCTACAGACTCTGTGTGCTCTCTTTGTTGTGCTTGTCTGTTAGGTGTGTGTTATGTTGTGTTCTCATGGTGCAATAGATAGGGATGGGGATTGTTCATTTTTATTGGTAATGAAAGCATCAACAAGACTCCCTGACGATTCGAGTCCTTATCGATACTTTTCTTTTATATTTATTCAGATTTAAAGATTCAAGCCTTCACTATTAGGACAGTGGATATAGCTTGAAGCAGGCGATAAGAGAGTGAGGAAGACGTGCAGGATAAGAGTTGCAGGTCGGAGTCGAACCCTGGCCGCACTCTAGGTGGACGATAGCCATGTACATGAGACGAACCATACAACCGCTAGGCCATCCTGCGCCTGCAGAGACAATATTTGAGACAGAATTTGGACATTTCTCCTCCAAACAACTTTTATTAAACAAGTTTCTCAACAAAACCTTAATTTTCAGTTTCTTGTAGCTACCTTTAAACACAACATGATGACGTTTTATTTACCGTGTTTAAAAGTCATTTCACTGACCTCGTTTGAAAGCTAGCTAGCTTTTATTTAAATACGGATTTCAACGTTGGATTACTGTTTCTACCTCAGAAAGTTTGGACGTTGAGATAAAACGTTACATTGCAGGATTCAGCGTGACTCTTAACAGCATCTGTACTTTGAGCTCAAACGTTATTATTTGTTAATGCTCTGGAAAATGTGGAGCTGGATCGCTATGAAAGCTAGTTTTGATCCCCATCCCTTGCCGTGGACGTAGTGAGTAGTCAGCGTAGATCAGATGATCCCAGGCTGCTGTTTTAGTTTTAGACAAGTGAAACATTGTGATCCTTTCTCAATTAGGAATACAAACTCCCACGAGCACTCCTATTACACCTGACTCCACTGATTTCATCAAATCAGAAAGTAGTTTGTGTTTTTTTGTTTTCTTCAAACTGCAAAGTACATTTTCATGAAGTTGATTAAAGACGTCCTCATTTTTGAAATGTAGAGGCCAGTCCATATAACCACCGCTCCCCCACGTTCAATGTCCGTAGATCTCGTTGTTCTTATTCTTTTTTATGTCCACAGCAGCGTGTGATCCTCAGAGACGCCGGTCTGTGCAGGATCTGCCCGGCATCGGCACAGAGTCCAGCCATGTAAGAAACACACAAACACATACACCTATCGACACACGCACACTTATAGACACATACACACCAGCTGCACATTTGTTATTTTGGTCCTTTTTTTCAGACTACAGATTGTCACGTTCTGTGCTCCATTTGAAGAAGACACATCTGTGCTAAAGAGGGTTGTCATTTTTAGTTACATTAATGACATAAGTTCAGTCCCTCTGAAGTTTATTTATTTCTATGTCTTATAAATCTCTACAGATTTATCTCCTGTCACAAATGAAAAGAATCCATTTAAGAACCGGACATTATTACTGTCTGCTTAAAGAGACTAGATGAACCCCTAGGATTCAAAGCTTCTGTGTGTTTTCTTCTTTAATGTGAGGTTAATGATGCATCCATTATCATTCATAAACAAAACAAACTCAAAGAGAGATCAAAGAGATCAAAGATCATTTCAAATGAAAACTTGAACTCCACGCGACCCCGGCCAGCTTTTTTTTTTTTCTCCTGCTCTCTGATTGTAAAACATGTTTTTACTCGCGTCTTTGAAGCCTAACCAATGTTTGACTGACGCCGTCTGTTTTCAGACACATTTGATGCATTCTTCGTCAGGAGCGAGAAAATCCACAGAGAGAAGATGTCACAGACTGAGACGTGTGTTTGATATGTCAGCTCTGAGAAGATATGAGTGTTGGACCAGATTCACACTCTCTCTCTCTCTCTCCTCAAACTGACAGAGCTTCAAACCGTGTTCTGAGCTCTCGACGTTTCTGCTGCTCTCCACAAACACTCATAACCCTGCAGTTCATTTAAAGTTCAGCATAAAGACTGAACACAAATACAGCTTTTAAAGAAGACACATAGATCTGTGAGATCCGCCTGTCCTCCAGGTCCACAGAGCTGTGACACAGACACTCATTGATCATGGAGGGTTTGATTCCCACAGTGGGAATGTTACCAACATCAAGTATTAACTCCAGATTCAGTTGTATGTGTGGGTAAATTCCTGCATACAGAACAAGAGACTTAGGATACATTTCTTCAGGATGGGGGGGGGGTACATTTAGACAGTCTGCAGGAGTTTTCTGTTTTTCTGATGGGTTCATTCTTCTCATTCTCACTCCGTCTTGTGAAATAAGTGTGGTTTTTAAAAGTTTTGCTTCATTTTGATTCTATCTATCCTAGAAATAACTAGGGATTTTCTCAAACTGACTGAAATTTAAATTCCCTTTAGGCGACTATTTCAAAGGTGCCAGGTAAACGATGTAATTTGGTTTGCTGAGTGTTGCTAACGTTAGCAGCGTTAGCACTGCCAGCCTTCAGCTCTCCCTGCAGGTTAACATCCACATGCCCGTGATAAATGTTGTTACACATCGCTCCGGTCCATTTGATAGTTTCACCTGACACAGCGTCGCAAGTTTATTACAACTTTATCTCCATATAGGTCAAAAAATACTGACAAAACCCATTAACCAAAAGGCTACAGCCAGTCTGTGGCTACAGCTCCATCTAGAGGCTGGAGGCTGCAGTGCAGATTTACTATTTTGACATTTGACCAGCAGCGAAGGCCCAAAAATTGAGAATTTGTTTAATCGACTTGTGATTCTGGTGCCAAATAGCAGTGGTGACGTTTAACCGTGTAATCGACTGAATGCACACATACCTGAAAGTAACAGAGATTATATCGTTCTAAAACAAGTGGTATTGAAAAAGTTTCAAAAATGTGTACAATTTTATATCGCATAGAAACGATTTTAATTTTTGTCATAATCTTCTTTTTAAGCTTAGAAAATCAGAAATATCAGCAGTAAAAAAAATAGATGTTATGTGTTAAATTTCCTTTAATTTCTCTTTATTATAGTTCCAACATGAGGAGATCTCTATAGCTGCCTTATTTTGATTTAGTCATGATTATTTAAAATTTTGCCTCTCCAGCTTTTATAATCTCATCTGGCTCGCCTGTTTATTCACCGTGTTTTGCTGTTTTCTTTCAGGGGAGCAGAAACAGCAGCCGGTCCTCCAGTCCCAGCATGAGGATGATGCCCAGCGACAAGACGGGCAGCAGGAGTTACTTCTCCCCCGATGACCCCACAGGTACCAACGTCAGCTGGAACACAACCACAGAGACAAAAACTCTGCAAGCACCTTCAAAGGAGAAGTGTTTCTCAGAGTGTCAGCTCTTCACCTGGGCAGTAGAAATAGTCTGCCAGGACCCACTTTAGTAAATCTGCAGATTGTTAAGTCGTTTCTAGGGGTTTTTTAAAAATACTTCATATCCCTAGAATCTGAACAATGTTAGCTAAAATGTTCTTCAAGTCAATAAACCATAAACATTGATAAAAGAGTTAGTTTCTGCAACAAAAAATTTGAGGATAAATGATCATCAGCATTTGTTTTTATATGACGAGGACGAGACCTCAACGAGCCAAAAATAGATTGTTGCTGTTAAAAATTCTGACTACATCTTTATTAAGTTTTCATCAACAAGACAAGACGGGACTAACATGTCAGTGTTGTTCTGTCGGACATTCAAGGTGTATATTTCCCCCACTGTGCGTCTGATCTGTGAAAATACAAACAGGAGAGAGGAGAGGTGTGTGTGCTGCAGGAGGAGTGTGGAGCAGAGTGACGGAGAGAGCCAGAGCTGGCACGATAACTTTAGGTCACTTTAGTAACCTGGGTTCTCTGAGTAGCATGAGTGGGCTGTCTCAAGCTTACAGTTAGCTTGCGTTAGCAGTGAGTGACTACAGTTTGTATGGTACCATAATAATATCTGTCACCCCAAATGTAACATTACGTCTTCATTATGTCAATTCAAAAATTATATTTTTTTATTTGAATGTAATGATTCTAAAACGTTCAGAGTTCAGCTTTCAATTTCTGATGCAAGAACAATGAACACTACAATTAAAACAGATTTGATTTCAAACAGTCCAAACAGTATTATAGCTGTAATACCCCCCCCCCCCCCCCTCCCCAAGGTTAAACAGGGTTACATTATGTCTTTAACAGAATCAGCATCATTGTGGTCACTATTTCTTAATGATGTCAGACTACACTGGGACTGTGTCAATCAGCAATCAGGGTTTTGTTGTTGGTCTGTTGTCAGCTGAAGCAGACCTGCTGGTTTATAATCACACATGTTAAATAAAGTCCTTCTTGTTCTTTCTTTGTGCTCTTCTGTCAGACACCAACGGCTCAGACAACTCAATTCCCATGGCTTATCTGACCCTGGACCACCAGCTGCAGGTACGTCAGCCAATCACACAACAGGACATACACTTGCGATAGTGTTTGTTTGAACCATTAGCCTGAAAACATTTAGCTACATCAGGATGTTTGTGTGTGCTCTCCTGATCCTGAACTCTTCCTTATTTCCAGCCTCTCGCTCCCTGTCCAAACTCCAAAGAGTCCATGGCGGTGTTCGAGCAGCACTGTAAGATGGCCCAAGAATACCTGAAGGTGCAAACCGAGATCGCCCTGCTCATCCAGAGGAAGTAAGTCCAGCTGCCCCGAGCAAAGGTTTCATCTGCTGGTGCCCGTTTAAGGGGGTTCAAGAAGCTTTCTTTGTTTAAAAGTCTAATGCATGTTTAGACACGAGTAGAATGAACACTGAGGGGACTTCTGCTCATCTCATTTTTATAGTTCATCGAAGAATCAGCCTCACAGAATCAGCATCTGTTGCTTTGGGGTTGTTAGTTAAAACATCCCTGATTTGGCAAACAAACTTGAGTCCGTTGCCAAGTTAGTGCGGTGTGAAAGCTGTCAATCAAACCCTGGTGTGAACCAAACAACAATCCAAGACAGCTTGAGGAGGTGGATCTTTATCTGCTTTTTTTTTCCGGTTTTATAGTAAGAACATGAACCAACCTCGATATGACCTAACTGCAGGAAGCAGCCACCTCTCTGTTCATCATTGTTGAACATGTTTCAAAGACCACAGACATAATAAACAATCCAAAAAGACAAGCTCATACCTCAGTGGGCGCTGGATCCAAAACTAACAGGCATACAAATGCTAAAGGGTCAGCACACCAAGAAGACCCTGTTGAAGGATTTATTTAGCAACATAGGACATTTCAGAGCCAACGTGCTCTACCTCAGACCTGCAACGTTTTCTGTGAGTCACCATCTTAAATATACAAACACGTGACCCAACACTACTGAAATCCATTATTTTAATTCATTAATTAGGAACCAAAACATAAAAAATATACAAATAATATCATGTAAAAATTAGTAGTCAAACGATCAGAATTAATCGTGATTAATTGTGTTTAATCGCGTTTGAAATTTCAATATCTCGCATTTGAAAAAGGAGATAGTTATACGCAGATCACGTAGATGTAGGGCAGTGCAAAAACAGCAAACTCAGGAAGAAGGTAGGCCCGCACAATTGCTCAAATGCCACAAAAAAGGGTTTTTATTTCGACCAGAGGTCTTTATCACCTGAAGAAGACATCTGGTTTATTGCTTTTATTTTGAAATAAAGTAAGGCCCTTCTGGTAGATGGAAGGTGATGACATTAACTTAAACACGGATAAAGGAACTCTTTCCAGTGATTGTGACTACACAGGGACATTTTCATTTAGGAAGCGTATCTATGGTGAGCCTAGAGGGACAAAAAAAGCATACTATTAATTAATAAAAGAAATAAAAAAAATGAATTCATTAACTTCAGACCTTAATTTAATTTCAATTATTTAGTGAATGCTGACAGCCCTAACAAAATGATATTATACATAGAAATATCCTCAGACATACAGAGAACATTAAATGTTGATATACCTTCAGATACATAACTGACACAACTGTGATAAATACCATCGCTTTAACAAACCACAGGAATACTATGTACAAACATGTTAGACCACAGGCTTACTAGACGGGTCTTCAGCTTAAAGCCACAGATATAAAAACTAAAGACCAGAGCGATCATCATTCGTACAGTTGTTCGTCCATTTAGAAATTGTTAAAATGTCTTTGGAGCTGCGACAGCCCGGCATGAGTCGACTTGTTTTTGTTTCCTTCTGGGATTTTATCTCCCAGGAAATTCAGATTTTGGGTAAATATCCTCATGTTAACACAGACCAAACTTAAGGTAATTATGCAACAATAAAACAAATTGGTCCATGATGATCCAGAGCAAACAACATATCAGTTGTGTGAATGTCTTTGGAGTCGTTTTTCTGGAGAAGTTCTTTATCCAAAAGTGTTGCTTGTGTGCTTATTGGTTATATATGCTGAAAATCTGTCAAATCTGAGGATTAAAGTTTCCTCCTGCTTCTGCTGTGCAGGAAGGAGCTGATTGCTGAGCTGGACCAGGACGAGAAGGACCAGCAGAACACGTCCCGTCTGGTTCAGGAGCACAAGAAGCTGCTGGAGGAGAACAAGAGTCTGTCCACGTACTACCAGAAGTGCAAAAAACAGCTGGAGCTGATCCGGGTGCAGCAACAGAAGAGACAGGGGACGTCCTGATGAGACGGAGACATTAGAACTCTTACCATCACCCCCCTCTGTCCTCCCCCCCACCCCGGCTCTATAACACTACCCCCCGCCCCTTCCCAACACACACACACACACACACACACACACACACACACACACACACACACACACACACACACACACACACACACACTCTTTGACCCAGCTTTGTAAAGAGACCTGCACTCTACTGTGTCCTGCATGTCCCACCGTAGACCCTCACGTCTGTCCTGCAGGAAGACGATGTCCTCTGAACATTTGCACATTGTCACATTGACCGCAGACCAAACAATCAGTGCACCCCCCCTCCTCATTACCCCGGACCCTGCTGCTGTGCCCCAGGACGGACCCTCGAGCAATGAGTGTGTGATTTCTTCAGTTAGCTCAGTGTGTGTCTTCTCCTCGGCTCTCACACACACACGCACACACACACACACACACCGTCCTCCAGAATGTGAAAAAAGGCGTCTCAGCGAACAGTGTGAATTTTGTGCAGACTTCTGAGAGCAGTGAGGATGTCGGAAACGTTTTCTAAAGCGTGTGTGAGGAGTACCCGATATGCAAAACAAAGACACACCCCCTTGAATCGACATATTTATCTCCAACTTTGTTGTTTTTTTTTTTAATTGTGAGCATGAGACGCGTTTCTTTCAGGTGTTCGATAAACTCAGTTCAGGCAGGGATGTACTTTGTGTCGGACATCGGAGAAAAGAGAACAACTCGGGGTTTGAGTAAAACCAGGATGCAGCGTTAGAGTGGAACTCCTGAGATTTTAAACCCTGGGCCCTTTCTTGACTTATCACAGGGTCTAAATGACTTTTACTCTCAAAAACATTATTGAATTTCTCCAGTCTGTTGCCGTGACGGTCTGTAATGACTGCGACCTAACCTTTGTGGTGAAATGCCTCAGGTTAAGTCCACTATAAGTTCTTGTTCTGGTCCCTGACAGGCTCAGATTGTGAAAGGATCCCCACAGAGACAGACCTTTTTTCTTACAGAGGAAAGAGATTTCTTAAAACAGAAAACAGAAATTCTCGTTGGGGTGGCCAAACTGAGGCACTGACTTCTGCAGGGGTTGCCAACACACAGATTAATATCAATGATTTACCCTTTCTAACAACAACAATCATATCCGCTTCATACAAAAGATAATAATTTATTAATGACACAAAACAAGACAAGTGTTCAAATCCACTATTTAAAGTAGTTTAAAAATGCATGGAAAGCTCCTGCACACTGTCTAACTTTAAAAAATACATGAACTGGCAACGTGTTGCCCCAAACAAATAGCCAATCACAGTTAAGGATTTTTGGGGTGGCAAATCAGATTTCAAGGTTGTCTCATGCCACTCCTCTGGATACGCCCCTCTCTGTGTTTTGTTGAATCGATATCGGAGCATATTGATCAGCATGGACTTGATATTGAATCGAATCATGACCCTAAGAATCACATTTATTTGTGAGGTTCTGGAAAAAGTCCCAGCTTAAGTGGAGAGGATTATGTCGCAGCCATCACAGCCTGTTGTAGGACTGCTGGCTGGAGCAGTTCCAAACTTTTATGTCCCTTTTAGTCATTTAGACCCTGAAGATGAGTCAAAAGACCCCAAAGATGAGTATTCTGCTCCTGTTGCTCTTCAAAAGAGAAACTGTGTTCCAGAGCGTTTGCAGAGGGCTGTGGATTCCCTTTTATTTTGACTCCAGTATTGTTTTAGCGTGTCGATGATTTTTTTTTGTCTTTTCTATTCTGTAGTTCTCTTTGTATGATAGCTCTGGTGTCATTTCTGCATTAGGACTTCTCTTCTCTGGTGTGGGTCCGCCCTCACGGACATCATGGAGGAGCCTGCAGCTCCATGTTGGGTATCTATAGTTTGTTTTTAGTTCACATGTTGCCTTAGGAGTTGCCTGCATTTTAAGTGCGTGTTTTCTGTGACATTTAGTGGGGATAAAAGCTAAAAAGACAAAAAGAAGATATTTTTAATGTTGAATGAACTTCTCTTGAGGGGAGCGGGAAGGATGTATGCTGAAAATGTAAATGTTTTCCCACCAGCTCTACATCCAAAATGTACTCTGAAAGAAGGATTGGATGTCATGTTTATTTTTCTCTCTCTCGCTCTCATATCCCTCGAGTATTTTTGCACAATCACTTTAGTTTCGTCTGGTTCATGTTTCAGATTTAATTTCTTTAATTTTAGTAATTGTGTTTTTAAAAGTTCAAAGACTTAACGAGTCTGGCTTTTAAATCTGTTACTGTACAGGAGTGACTCAGCGGTTCTCCTCATGAGTTTGTGTTGACAAAGAGTCAACACAAACACACAGACACACAAATGCTGTTTATGAGTGTTTCCTCAGTGAAAGGGAACCCAGGTAGGCCTACAGTATATGACAGTGAGCAAGGCATTATGAAATAAACTGAATGGTGAAAAGACGCTTTTTTTTATTGGTGAATTTTTCTATTGGATGTATTTAAGGTATAATTGAGCCTGATTTGAAACATTTTTAGAGATAGTTATCCTCTTACACCTTACTGTATCTTTGTCTTTATTCTTTCACAGAGGCAGAGTTTATTAAATAATCCAGTTTAATAGAAATCAAAGTCCTTCAAATCGTGGGGCATATTAAATTGTATCAGATGGGAAGGAGCCTGGCAACAAGAGATTTTGTCTGTCCTAGTAACGGTTACTAAGGAGTGCTGGGCTTGACAAAGGGTCAATTGTACCAGTTCTTCTCTTAGATTTATTTTGGGGTTTTTGGCGTGCCTTTTTTAGAGACAGAACAGTGTACAGAGTCAGAAACTGGGGAGAGAGAGAGGGGAACGGCAAGCAGGAAATGAGCCACAGGTCTGATTCAAAACTTGGGACGCCCACTCTCAAAGACTCTGTTCATAGGGCCGGCACTTTAACGGCTAGGGTACCGGCGCCCCGAGTTTTTTAATATAGAAAAATGTGATCTTTTTCACTCTGTTTTCCCTGTGTCCTGATTTATTTATCTTGTTTTCTCGGGATAACAACACACAATATTCTTAGGATATTCACTGGTTTTCCCGTGAATTATGGGTGAGTTTCAGTCGTCATCTCTAGATCTTCAGAAATTAACTCAGCATCCTGAGATAATGAGATAAATAAGTCGAGATTTTGAGAAAGCAACAAAAATGTACTTGTCATCCTGTGAAAAAAGGCGTAATAGGGCTTCTGTAGCGCTCGCCAGATGTACAATTTCAGAATAAAGCTATCACTGAAACAGCTTGAGCCCAACTTTTGGAAAATTGACACATTCGTCAATGTCACGTCTCCCCCACCGACCAATCAGAATCAAGAAGGGGCCGGACTTCTGTTATCAGATATACGTCATCATGGCAATAAATAGTTTAATTTAGGTAATAATTTATTACATATTGATATGTAACACTGAACATATGACGATATAGGACGCTTCTTGTATTGAGATAAATGACTAAATGAAGGAGACTCGAGATTTGAATGTTCCTCTTATGGTCGACAAATCTCAAAGCATGAGTCTCATGACAAATGCTTCATTTCATTCTTAATTTTCTAAAATGGCTAAACCAATCCTTCAAACTGGAGTAAATCAGTCTTTTGTCTGGGACTATTTTTAGTAGTGGATGAATACAGATTTGCATTTCCTTTCTTTTCTCGATATTTCTTTGAATAAAAGTAAATATTAAGCACAAAGAGCTATCTAAACTATAACGATCATTGGCGAGGGAAGTGGAAGTTAACTTTCGTAACCTAGCAACTAATAGCGGCAGGGAGAAGTGTTCGGAAACTGAGGACTTGTTTCTTCTTTGGCCTCTTTATTGCTCTGAAAGGAAAAGGGCACACAGCTCCCGGATCTCAAACTAGGCAAAGGTTCATACGGGATTAAAAGGTCTTCAAATATAATCTGGACTCAGGTCATGCAGAGATTTAAAGGTAATCAATGAGGATTTTTATAATCAGTCTTTAAACCAACAGAGCCGATGTCGAGAGGCTTAAACAGGAGAGATATGATCGCACCTTTCTGCTCTGGTTCTGTTGAGTCTGTAATCGTTGTAATAATGTTTGATAGAAAGAAGCATCGCTGCAGTGGTTCAGACACAATGAGAAACAAATACAAACATGTTTCTGCATCTTTAAACTTTAAAATGTATCTTATTTCTACGTTAAAATCTATTTCAAAGTTACCTTTGAACCTGAGTTAGTCTACAGAGAACATGACAGAGAACATTTTAGCAGGTTTAATGTCTCAAAGGTCACATATTCAAAATCCACTTCACCATGTTTTTCTAACACTAATGTGTGTCTCTAGTCTGTCTACAAACCCCCCAGTTATGAGAAAAGTCCATCCTCTCTGTCTTTTACCTGCTCCACTTTTCAGAAAATGTGTGCTCAAACAGGCCATTTGGAGATTTTCCCTTCATGACATCAGGCCTACAGCGATATGTAACTCTGAGACCAAGCGTTTAAAATGTGTACTGCAGTCCAAATTTGAAATATCGGAGAGAGCTGTCTGCCCCCTCCTCTCTAGAGTCAATGCTCAGGCAGGTTGCCATGTGGTGGACACTGAAGCTTCAGTGTTTAGCCAGCTCTGCATCAGTCTGTAAACCTTTCTGTGTTCTAACCTCTCTCCATTTTTCAAAAGCATCTCCAATATTGATCCTAGTTTGAGCACGTTTCTGCTCGTGGAGCTTATTAGAAACATGCAGAGGCTTTTTAGGTCGGGTACAATCACTTCTATCTGAACCACTTCTCTTGTCCGCTTCCATCACTGCAACACCTGTTGACCTGATAACTGCTCTCATATCTGACAAACTGAGGGGCGTCCAAAATGGCCGTGTGGGGGGGTCTTAAAACTGTCTACCCAAACAAATCCAGAGCATTCAGGAGCAGAATCTAAAGTTAGAAGGAGGACATACTGGCTGCTGCATTGTTGTCAGAGAAGCAGCACTTCAACACAGCATGTTTCCTTAATGTCTGATGGTGTAGTAAGGTCAGTTCATCATTTAATCAAATAGATATCTTACTGATTACTCCTTTCAGACACATTCACCTGACAAGTCCAGATAAACATTTTATTTTAAGATGTAAAACGCCAGAAAAATGTGGCCTGAATTGCTTGAAGTAACTAGAAATATCTGTGAGTGCAGCAACCCAAGTTAACTTGTTGAGTGTCCTGAAAGAAGTTGTACTTTCTAAATAAGTTAGTAATAAAAGTTCATCTGGACTTGTCTGGAGAATGTGTTTAATATTACCGGTATTTGTAATAAGATATTTTAATTTGAAAATAGACTAATACAACATGTTTAGACTTTTTGCAGTGCAGTGCGTCAGAGTTTAACCAAAAAGTTGATAACTGTAGGGAACCTTTCTGTAATGGTGGAGATCACAGTGTGGGAAGGCAATCGTGCGTGTGCGTGTGTGTGTGTCTGTCTGTCTGTCTGTCTGTCTGTCTGTCTGTCTGATTGGTCGTGATTGGGACCAGGTGTGGTTAGTTTATATAAACCTTTGGGTTGCAGCAGTCAGTGCTCACTCACTGTCTCACCATCAGAGCTAGTGAGAGGTTCTCTCTCTGTTTTCTCGTGTTCTTTAGTGGGAGATTCTGTATAATCACCATCAAAAAAAATACATGTGTAGTTGTCTTACCTTTTCAAGCTACTCTGAGAGGTGGTGGCACCCTCTCATTCCACTCCCACATCAAATCCATCACCAAATCCGCCTTCTATTATTTAAAAAATAACCCAGACTCCCGCCATCGCTCTCTTTTATAACCTCGATACACGTACAAATCCCTCACACACCGGCCTGTTTTCCTTCCCCCACACCAGACTCCATACTTATAGAGACAGGGCCTTCAGCGTCACAGCACCCCAACCTCTGGAACACCCTTCCTTCAGACATCAGAAATGTCACATTAAATAGATCATTCAAACACCATCTGACACCACACCACAGCCTACAACTCCTCGTAACTGCCTCCCCATCAGAGTCCCATCCTTTGTTAGTTGTCTCAGTCTTTGCTTTTTAATTTGTCCTGTATTCTAATCATTCTGTCCCTTGAGAAGTGCTTTATAAATTCATTTATTTATATTTAATTGCTCATAAATTTAATGGTTATCCTTCCAGGGTAACTTTTAAGACGTTCCAGGTCCACAATCGTGTCCTTCTTCCCCCTGACATGATGTCAGACACCTAGAGCGACAATCTGAGTCAGACAAATAAACAACTTCGAGTGGATGAACTTGAAAGTTGCCTCTGTTGAGGCAACTTTTTTATGTATGTGTTTATCATTTATATGCGCCACAACAAACTTTATTTATACTACGGTGAGCAGCTCAGACTTTTTCGGGGCGAGCTTGGAGTTGACCCAGAGTTTGCTGGATGGATTATATATCCCGTCTGGCCTGGGAACGCCTCCAAATCCCCCCGGAAGGAGCTAAAAGGTTGCTGGGGAGAGGGAAGTCTGGGGTTGACTGACTGCGCTTGCTGCCACCAAGACCTGACCTCATGAAAATAAGACAAAGCAGGGGATAACATGAGCAGGTATCTAAAGCATTTGTAAAAAGGGTTTTATGAGAGGAAGATGATTAGCATTGACAGATTTTCTTGACCTCCAAATATCTAAATATATGACGGAGTTTAAAAAAAAATACCAGAATGACCCTTTTGGGAGTATTTAACACTCCTTACGGACTCGTTTTGTCTGACTCATTTGATCATGCATGCTCTATACCAACCTACAACAGGAGAAACATCACAGTGTAAACACCACCTGTCTTTACCACACTCAGCCAGCAGGTGGTGCTAAACATCCAGAGTTTGTCTTGAACACTGTGAACACTGAGCTGTGTGTGTTTTTATCTCAGACAAAGAGGCTGCGCTCATCTTCAGTGTATCAACGTCCAGGATCAAAGTGAATCCAGATTATGTCACTGTGGGGCTCAGACTGACCTGATTTACTGACTGCGTTTATTTATCTCATGTATCAATAGATCCAGTCACATAAGAAGCTGAGGCGTTATATGAGGACCCTGAATGTGACCTGCTCACTGAAATCATCTCCACTTTCTGCTGACGGACTGTTTGTTGCTGTGTGTGTGTGTGTGTTTGAAGTTGATGCTAAATGGGGAACAATGAGTCATTTCATTGTGCAGATATGATGTCATCTTCCTCCTCAGCCGGCAGGTATTGTGTACGAGCTGCTGCCTGTCCTCACTGAACTGCTGGGAATAAGGAAGACAGCGTTCTGCTGCCAGCTTTGTCCTTCTCTCTTTGTTCTCAGAAGGACGTTTGGTGTTTGGCCCATTGGTTTGTGTGCGTGTGTGCGTGTGTGTGTGCGTGCGTGTGTGCGTGTGTGCGTGTGTGTGTGTGCGTGTGTGTGTGTGTGTGTGTGTGTGTGTGTGTGTGTGTGTGTGTGTGTGTGTGTAAGGCTGACTACACACTGGACATGGTCAGCTGGCTGCGTGGTATGTCTTGCATGTTAAAGGCAATCGTTTGGTCATTCCACAAGCTGGAAGTCTTCTTGACCATGGAGGCACCCACATCTGGAATCATAAGTATCAGACATGTTTGATATTTACAATTCCAGATTGGGGGGGCTCTGACTCAATCAAAAACATTAAAACATTCATATTGACATGACACGCTTGAGGATTATTTGGACAAATAATCGGTTGCGACAAGCCTGAAATCGGACAACGGTCCCAAATCGGACCCAAGAGCCGGCCTAAAATCGCTGTGGCTAGTGTGTACTGTGTAGCCAGCAGAAGGTAGCAAGAGCGATGATTTGACTAAATGTACCCTTTTTTTTTATTTTTACAATGACAGGTGAAACAAACACACTGAGCTACAAGAAGAAGGGAAGCCAATGTGGAAGTTTCCTTGAACTGCATTCTTTTTCATTTCCAGCAGGGGGCGACTCAGATGAATTCCCATTTTTTTAGAAAATGTACACACTTCTCATTGGATTTATTCCCTCAGGAAACTTTTTTCTAATGACTTTATGTTCTCAGCCTCTACCTTCAAGTCTTTTTCAAAACAGCACAATCAATCAATCATTATTTGATGTTCACTTTGTAAATGATGATCCCTTTCAGAGTCAACATTTGTTGTCACACTTGCACAAATCTCCTGAAAATGTTTTCATGGTGAGCTGCACGTTCTTTTGCGACTTCACCCTGGAAGTTTTCCTGCTGGTCTCATTAATGGTACATTTTCTGCCTGAAGTCACGGTGAGCCGATGTGTGAACACAGCAAGAAATAGTCAGGAAAATTCATGCATTCATCAAACGTCCGATATGATCTTGGTTTACGTAATACAACCTCCTACTCTTTTCTGCTCTCCAGTATATTAACCTCTCCGCTCGTTGATACTGTGACTATAATAGTAAGATTGGATAAACTTCATTGCCTCCAGGGGGAAAAGTGCAAAGAAAACACAGCTCTGTGCAACCTACAATAAAACAATCATAACACAAGACAGGACAACCATAAGAACTCATCAAGTAACAGGTACAAAGGAGAGAATCACATGTGCACAATCTGAAAAAACAAAACATAATAAAAAGACTAAAGGCGAAACAAGTTAAATACTGTGGCTGGACTTATTCCACTGGGGTCAAGAGAGGTGGAATTTAGGGTTACTTATGGGCTTAAAGGCTTGATATGATATCAAGGCAAAAATAGTGTCAGACTCTGCTCTTTTATACGTCATGGCTTACCTCCCCGTTTCCAACATGTATGCTGTGAGGGACATGTGAGAACAAGCAAGTCAGGAAGATTTCAGAGGCAGTCTGTTCAGACATTTTCAGGAGTGTAGCAGTTAAATGGATGTTAAAGCAGGGGGAGACCTTTCGGGCGAGGCTGTACCTGTGATGAAAAGACACCACCATGACCACCTGAAAGAATGTCTACATTTTGTTTAACACTTGCCTAGTTAACAAGCTATCATAGCATTTTCTGATTACTTGGCTAACATTTCCCTCATCTTCCAGCTCTACTCTCATCCAAATACGCTCCCTCCTTTCTCACAAAAATCTCAGCTTTCAAACATCAAGATGCAAAAACAGAAGTCTAAAAACTGATCATGAAAGTGAGGACTAGCTTGTCTTTGTGCCTGGGTGGTGAAACTGCTTGTTCATTTTTAGTATTTCTTCTTTAAGTAACAGCTGAAGACAGACAGGAAATGTTGGGAGGAGAGAGTGGGGGGTGACATGGCAAAGAGTCGAGGATTCGAACCCTCGGCCACTGCGATGAGGACGAAAGCCTCACTGCATGCGGCGCACAACATTACCCCCAAGTCATCCAGCCCCCCTCTCTGCAGTTTTTCTTAAAGAAGAAAGAAAACAAGATCTGCACACCAAGGAGCTCCAGCTTAAAGGATTTATTGATAAGTGAAGCTTTGAGCCAATGCGCTCTTCCTCACACTTGAAAGTGTATCTGGTGAGTCTCCATCTTTGATATACAAACACGTGTCCCAACACAGCTGGCGTGCGCGTGCGTGCGTCTGTTGGTAGAGTTTTGTCTCTCAACTGGAAGGTCAGGGTTCAATCCCCAGCTCCTGCAGCTACATGTCCGATGAGTCCTTGGGAAAGACACTTATCCCCAAGTTGCTCCCACTGCTTTGTCTTTGGTGTATGAATGTGTATGAATGGGATTAGTTACTCCAATGGTCTCTTTACACAGCAGTCTCTACCATCAGTGTGTGAATGTGTAGGTGTGACCTGCAGTGTTCTGAGTAATCAGAAGACTAGAAAAGCGCTTTACAAGCTCAAGTCTATTTATCATTTACCAAGTCCAAATCCATCATTCTCAAATTTAGTACTAAAGAAAAACATGATCAAATCGCACTTCACTTGGAGTTAAGTGTCTTGCCCAAGGACACATCGGACATGTTGCTGCAGGGGCTGGGGATCGAACCTTTGACCTTCCGGTTAAGAGACAACCAACTGAGCCACAGTCGCCCCTATACGAATCAAAGCAAATTCTTCATTTCTTTTCCTGAATTCTGTTTTTTTTTTTTTTTTTTTTTGTGGTAGATTTTTTTATTTAGAAATGTACAAAGAAATTACACATACATGTATAAAAGTGCAACCCCACATACATCCCAACCTCAGATCTCTCAAGGAAAACATAGAAAATAAAAACATATTTCAGGTCAATGCATGTCACTGTCCTGAACAATATTGTAGGCTGCAGCAAAGGCTGTCTCCTTGACGGGGAACCTCTGCTTTCCTCTGTTTGTAAACCTTTAAACCGCACTGTGTTGTCCTGTTTAAATATTCACACAGATCATGAGATAATAAACAATGAGTCAATCCCTGTTGGCCTTTATGTTCAGCTGCATTCAGCACGTGAGGCTGTAATGTCCTCCTCTCTCTGCAGGACAAAGTTGATGCTGCACTTGAGAACCTGTGTGTGCTTTAGATTTTATCTATGGCATGGTAGCCATGGAAACTGGGTGACATAAATAGGCTAGCGGTGGCAGAGAGAGATGCTGCAGTTTTTTAATAATGGACAGAATTTGGGTCATAATATCGTACATGTTGGTCTATAAATTGCACCGTGTGCCACTTAGGATTCCATTAATCTGCGTGAATCCCTGGTCGGTCCTCAGAGTGTCTGCGGGCGATTATCTGAGGAGTCGACGAGCTCGCGCTCTCCTCCTCAGAGTCAAAGATGTTGGAGGAGCAAAGAGCAGCACGTTCAAGCACTAAAGTCTTTGTTTACTCTGCCACATGCATTATGTAATTACTCACTGCTTTTTAGCTACGGGAGCAGCGTGAGTATGCTAATTGGGATCATGAATTCATTTTCTATTTGGAACAGCACTCATTCATAATTTCACCGCGGGTCTGTTTAGAGGGGCACTAATGAGGGCGAGGGAGAGAGAGAGAGAGTAAAAGATAGAGCAGCTGCTGCGTCTCTGATGTGAAACTGGGAGCAAATGTTTTGACAAATTCACTTTTCTAAGAATTTCTTTTTTGATTTTTATCAACAAGTCTGCTTCTGTTCTGCCGATTTTATGAGTCATGGAAGACAAATTAAAGGAATGTGTTTATGATTTGAAAAGAGGGTTGAAGCTTTCTGTGCAGCATGTGGAAGATAAAAGTGTGTGTGCGTGTGTGCGTGTGTGCGTGTGTGCGCGTGTGCGCGTGTGTGAGCGTGTGCGTGTGCGTGTGCGTGTGTGTGTGTGTGTGTGTGTGTGTGCAGCTCTGATTAAATCCACTCTGTGCTCAGGGTGACCACCCACTTAGCGAGACACGGACAAAAAACAGCGCAGGAGATCACCCCTTCTCTTAAATGGTCATTTAAAGGTCCCATATTATGCTTTTTCTGGTTTTATATGCTCTTAAGTGTGTTTTCCAAGTGTCCTGTGCATGTTTAGGCACATCTATGTGCAAAAATTCAAAGTCTGTGGAAACGCGGCTTCTCCTACCTCCTCCTGTTAGCTGTAGCATTAGCTGCAGTCCGGCGTCATTGTCAGTGTGAGATCACTGATCTAAGCCCATTGGCTCGTTGTGGCAAGCCCAGCAGCTCATGTTGAAATTTACAAGAAGTGTGCTGAGCGACTGACCAATAACGACAGAGCGGATCGGCAGACCAATCAGAGCAGACTTGGCCCACGTGGGTTCTAACAGTGTGGGCTCAGCAGAGTGTAGCTGACAGACTCAGAGCGGAGAGGGAGCAAGGAGGAGCAGTACATGAAAACAGACACTTTTTTCAGACTTTATCTATTGTGAACGTACAAAAGTAGGTACATAGATTAAATATAAGAACCCCAAAAAGGGCAGAATATGGGCTCTTAATGTATTGGTTTATCGAAGAAGCCAATGTTTTTCAGTCTCTTAAACCTGAAACCAAAGCGATGTGGATCACGTGTCTAATGTGATCGTAGAGATGTTTCCTGTAAGAGAAGAATGCAACGTCTAAAAGAAGTGAAAGTCATTAGCACTGAACTTCAACGTCTTGATGTCCACAGAGAAATAAAAAACTACAGCAAACATTCAAGTACACAAAATAACTATCTGAATTCAATAAAACTGAAGGTACAGGACGACTTCACAATGTTATCAGCAGAACTCAGTTTGCAAATCGCTGACTAATATGAAGTTCAATTTCACCTGCAAACAAAATACACTGTAAAAACTCAAATCTTAGTCAACATATGTGTGTGACTTTTAATAAAGAAAATATCTCATTACACTTAAATAAGCCACATTCAAGTGACAAGTCCAGATAAACATTGTAGGCTATTTCAAGAGATAAAAAGCCAAAAAAACAAAAGCCTGAATTGCTTGCACTAAGTACAAATATCAGCCAACGAGATTGCAGGTTGATAAGAAAAATTGACTTGAGATGAGAAGTCCTAACTCTGAAACAGACATCTCGTTCTCAAATACGTAGCAAGTAAAACTGATTCGCTGCATTGGCTGATATTTATCTCTATTTTTGGTATCATTTTTTTCTATGAACACTAAACTGTGACTGCAGTAACTCCAAAGTTTGTTCTATCTCTTGTTACTTATACCCTAAAATATTTCAAAAAAATATATATAGTCTATGTTTAAAATGTAGGAAACATATTGCGTTGACATGAGAAAAGTAGAAGTCTTGATTGGAGTTCTAGATAGCCCAGCAGTTATGTTGTGCCTCATGTACAGACGCTATAGAAGCTTTGCATGTCATCCTCCACTCTCTCCTCCGAACAGAACCGCTCTCTCTTCAGCCGTCCCATCCAATCAAGGTAAAAAGTAAAATGTCAAAAAAAAATGCTCTGTTTTTCTGAACCAAAGATACAGTATCCAGTTTTCTCAACGACTGCCTGACTGTTTCTTGTCAGCACAGCGCCGTCTGAATGCTTTTCAGATGAGTCATGTTTAATAGTGAAACATGTCTTATCGGCTCAGCTGATCCTCACCTTGCAGTCTGATCTGCAAAGATGTACGTTGACTGTGCAAAGTCGACAACTAATAACAATATGTTACCATAGAGACACAAGTATCTTGCCATGTTTCAAACCCAAACCAAAATAAAACTGCTAAATGAAACAGTCTGAGAACATTTCTTTTCTCGACGGGGTCTGACTGAGAGCTTGTGTTGGGACACTGAGGAACTGATCTCATAACTCCAAGATTATTATCTTGTTAATTCAGAAAAACAATACAGATGTTATTTTCTAATGTGAGTGGTAAATGGACTTGAGCTTAACCACAAGTCACACCTACACATTCACACACTGATGTCAGAGGCTGCTATGTAAAGAGTCCATCAGTAATAATTAATTCAATTCATACATATTCATACTCTGCCGACAAAGCAGTGGGAGCCACTTCGGGATAAGTGTCATGCCTAAGGACTGACAGGACCACCCAGCCACGCCACAGGCAGGATTGTGCATGTTTGTTTGTTCTTTTAACCTGAGCTGTTCCTGGATGGATAGGTTAGCAACAGAGCAAAATTAAATGGAAATGATGGGAGCAAACTGTGAGAAGAGTTGTTCCCCTGAACGCAACTGTGAGAGAAAGGAAGAAAGAAGAGACCAAGACAAAAGTGAAACTGAAAAAATTCAAACCTCCAACCTTCAGGTTGAGAGACAGCCGACTCTCCCACTGAACCAGGGCGGCCCCATAGGCAATGCAATTCTCTTCTGTAAAAATGAACAGAATTTAATTTAAAAAGTGGGAAAAAAATCCTCCAGAGAAATGCCCAAGTTAAAGATGTATTCAGAGTGTGCTGAAAGTAAGTTCACGAGTTTGTATTTCTATGTTCATCACATGGGTCAGTGTAACACCTGCCTGTGGGTCTGCTGGACGGCTGATCGGCTGACCGCAGCAGACAGAAAGCTGCTGCTGCCTCATGCTGTCAAACACTGCATGAGTAAGAGGTGAGGCATCTGTGTGTGTGTGTGTGTTACTGTAAGATGCACTTCTTCCCAGAATCCCCCAGGCTCAGGACAGAGTGGGTAGTGAACAAAAACCTCACAGTCCATGTAGTTTCCCTTCTCTCTGTTTGTTCGACAGACGCTGACTTTGAAACATTTTCATAGCCTTTGAAGATGTAAGGATGCTGTGACATTTCTAACATTCCCCTCTGCAGCCGTTTGTAATGATATTACTGAAAGTTTTCAAACTCTGTGCACAGCAGCAGCAGATGAAACAGACTGATGTAGGAAGGCTGTGGAGTTCAAACTAGCAGCAAACAAACGTCCTACCTTGCAAACACAAAGCCTGCAGGAACCCACACATTTTTTCCACAAACAACAGTTGAAGAAACAGTTAAATGTCTTCCAGTACTGCATGTTTTGCACTGCATAAAGTTGTGTAAATTCTGATTTTTTTCTAAACAATCTCCAATATTGATCCTAGTTTGAGCACGTTTCTGCTCGTGGAGCTTATTAGAAACATGCAGAGGCTTTTTAGGTCGGGTACAATCACTAATATATGAACCACTTGTCTTCCATCGCTGCAACACCTGTTAGTTTGCTGTTTTCCTGGCAAATGCAGAGGGCGTCCAAAACGACCGTGTGGTGGGTGTCTTAAAAGCGCCTACCTTCTCTGGTCCAAACAAATCCAAAGCATTCAGGAGCAGAATCTAAAGTTAGGAGGACATACTGGCTGCTGCATTGTTGTCAGAGAAGCCAGCACTTCAACATAGCATGTTTCATTAATGTTTGATCACATAGTAAGGTCAATTTATCATTTAATTAAGTAGATATCTTACTGATTGGACCTTTAAGGCTGGATACACACAATATTGGGCCCGATTTGCTTCAGGTGCATTAACTGAGGGTATACATTGAAGTCAGCACGCCCCCTCAGTCGGACCGAGAGTCGAAACAGTCTTAGACACAGCGGTATGCAGTATGGAGAAATGACGAAAACGGGAACAAAACAGACGACTATCTGCTTAACTTAATGACAACGTTCAGCTATCAAATCAGCAAATCTGCATATTGGAGCGCTTACCTTCCATATGCTGCTATTCAATGTGGAACCTCCCAAACCTCCTCCCAAATCTACCTGCATCTCCCAGTTATTGGCACTCTTGCCAGCTGATATGTGTAAATCGGTGGTTTGAATAATCAGGAATGTACAAGTCTAAAACAGTAGAATTCATGTATGTATACATTTTAAACAGTGACCGTGGAGCTCACTCTTATGTCTCAGAAGATTACTTTAGAACCTGCAGGTTATGTGTGTAAGACGTTTTCAGTATTAACTAATCGCATTTACAACATACACATTCATACACCGCCGTCGAAGCAGCGGGAGCAACTTGGGGTTAAGTGTCTTCCCCAAGGACGCATTGGACATAGCTGCAGGAGCTGGGGATTGAACAGAGAGACGTCTGACGACCACTGAGCCACAGCCGACTCTACTGCATCTGTCTAAAACAATACTGTTGAACTCACTCAGTGATTTCTCGAAGATGGTAGGGCTCTTCAGCATCACATTTCTTTATTCTCTACCTTTTGCACTGAAGTTGACAAAATGCAAAATTTTCTTCCTGCAAGTTATTGTCCACAAATTGGGATTTTTTTCCATTAAAAATGTCGATTATTGCAGCTTTTAACGAAACAATTAAACCAAAATGCTTAAATAAATGACTTTCATTTTCATTTAGTAACAAGATAGGAGAGATAATATGACTCTATAGTTCTCTAATGCTACAGAACTGAAAAACATCGTCGGTTTAAAATGTGTCTGATGTCATAGAATCTAATATCAGCATGTGATCAGATTCATGATGTGCATACCAGACATTATCTCTCTCTCTTTCAGTGTGTGTGTGTGTGTGTGTGTGTGTGCGTGCGTGCGTGCGTGCGTGTGTGTGTGTGAGGTGCAGCGAGCTGGCAGTGAGCTTGGACTGGGACAGTGTGACAGCCTGTTATTACAGCCGGGGTGACTGACAGTGTGTAGGCGAGGAGGTAATAGCTGGAGTCTGCCTGCGGTGCTGAGGAGCTTCAGGGGAGCGGATGCTCAGCAGACTGAGGCACACACACACACACACACACACACACACACACACACACACACACACACACACACACACACACACACACACACACACACACACACACACACACAACTGATGAGTCATCTCTCTCACACCCATTCACTTGTGTTTGTTTACTCCTCTTGCTCGCTCGGCTGCTGCCTGAGTCGCAGCAGTGACAGACAGTGAAGTGTGGCCCAGTGATGGGCCGTCTTAAAGGATTTCACCTGTTTAGACTCCGGGAGAAGCAGATTAGCCAGATTCAGGTCTGCTTCATGTAAACAGCCTCAGAGTCTGCAGACTGAGAGATGGTAGAGCGGTCCAAGAGGGAGAGCCTAATACACACGGCTAAATATACCGACTGCACTCAGTGATGGGATTAGACTGTAACACATTATACTGTCATTCATAACATCTGATGTGTGTTTGAACTTCACTCACATTTAAAACCATTGTGCTTAAACTAGGGCTGTGAGCCTGAACGAGTTGAACGCTATGCGAGTAATGTCAGACAATTATGCATTCATTTTTCCAATTGCAGTTTTCTTTTTTGTCCCTTTAGGCGCACCGTAGGAAATCACCAGTGATGGATAAGAACGACCCCTCTGTTCATTTAAATGTCTCATAAACATGTCACTTGTTTACCGTTCCTTTGTTTTACTTTTCGATCTGTAACAAGTTCCTTTCTCTTTAGTTAAGTTAATGTCGTAACCTTCGATCTACCGGAAGTTCCTTATTTTATTTCAGAATAAAAGCAGGTTTGTATCCAAACAGGAAGTGAAGTATCCTAGACAGTACAACAAATAAAAGCATAACAAAATCTGCTGTGAAATGCAAAATAATGGAATCCCGTCTATGCAAACATCATGTGAACACAGTTCTGACAACAACACAGCTTTGGAACTCGAGCTTCTCACTCATTGTAGACAGTCATGATACAGAGAGATATTTACAGGGTATACCTGATTTCTTTATGTGTCACACCATGCACCTTCTATCTGATATTGTTCCATGTTTCTCATTGATTCTTCAGTTTTATATCTGATAAATATTTTATTCTTGAAAATGTGTTTGAACTGTCCTGATGTTTGACGTGTTTTCTTTCCGTCACTGCAGCTGTCCCATAAATGAGCCCTCTTAGTTGTGATACAGTGTAGTTTCACGGTTGGAGACTGTTCAGTAGCTGATGATTTATTAGTCTGTACATGATTTGGATGATTTTAAAGTGGACCAGGTTCTTGAATTTCAGTGTATTCACTTTGATGAAGAGGGGGTCTGTTGGTTCTCTGTAGGTGGATTGAGTCATAATTCTTATGGCTCTTTTCTGAGGAATATAGAATGTTTTTTTGTTTTTGTGTTCCCCAGACTTCCACACATCTGAGTCCAGGGAGCGCCCCTTTCTACATGTTTTAAGCTGAAAACATGTTTTAATGGGGCACCGTATGGCCCAGCGGTTGTGTTGCACAGCCCATGTACAGAGGCAGTGGTCCTCGTAACTAGGAGCTGGTCCATACCTGCACCAACCCTTACTATAACTGTAATTATTGACCTGATCACAGCCTGCATGGTCTCACTGAATGGTTCAGAGCTTTAAGAAGTCAGAAGACTAGAAAAACATTTTATACTTAAGCTCAAGTCCATTAGGTAACTCACAGTCTTGTACTCACTGCTATAAATATCAAGACTTTATAAAATATGATTTAATCGTATCTGCTCTCCTTTATGTCAGTGCTCACCCTCTTGTCTCTAATAGTGTGTCTGCTACTCTGCTTCACTGAAAGCGACCGCCTGCTGCTGTTGGAAACCGCAAAGTTGAAGTTATGAGTCATCAGAGCAAAAGTTATGACAACAATAACATTTCATCACAACAGCAGAAAGCAGCTGCGATGTCTGTGAAGATTCTAAAATCATGCAGGTCAGGGTAATCAGTTTCTGAAGACCTCTTATCCAAACAGCTTCTCCATCTCTAAAAAAAAAAAGAGAAGTAAAATTCTCTGCAGAGCCCGGGGGGGGGGGGGGGGGGGATCAGCAATCGTGCAACAATTCATAGAAACAATATATCATTGCAGCTTTAAGAGACGTGGTTACAGTCCCAGATGTTTTAACAAAAAAAGAAATGCATGGTATGTTTTGAAAAGCTGAGACGTTGTTGTGATGACTCATAACTGAACTTTGTGGTATTTGCAGAATACACACGAGGCCGGATCTAACGGGCGTGGTGTGGACACAGACAGCTGCTGTCAACAACAACACAAGATCATCAGAATCTGCCCAGACAAATGTGCATCTTACATATCACGACATGATCTTGAACCTGAGCTTCACCTGAATATTTGTTTGTTTACCTCAGATTTAGAGACTGTTTACAAATCTGAAAAGTAAAACAAAAGTAAACAAACAAACAAAGCCTCACTTTTCTCTGGACTGTTGTGTTTCTGGTTTTGTACGCTCTACCTGCTTCTGTAAAACTCTGATGTCTATGTTTGTGCTCCAAGAAGCTGTCTGTCTTCCCTTCTGAACTCTCAACTCACCGCCCACATCCGTCCATGCTTCACACACACACACACACACACACACACACACACACACACACACACACACACACACACACACAAACACCTGACAAGCCCACAATGACATCTGTCATCCGTGGAGGCTCAGGCTTTTACTTTTTAATCTAGGTGGTATAGAGAGAGCGGAAAAAAAGCTGTGTCAGATGCATGCTGGGTAAGATGGAGGCATGCAGGGAATGTAGCGTGCAGTTTTTCTTCACACAGACAAAACACACGTTCCTCAGAGAACACACAGAGCAAGGTCGGGTTCATGCACCTGGGTGATTCTGCAACCTTTACTGTGTGTCAACCTCTGTGAACCTGAACATCTCAGAGGAAACAAAAAAAGTGAAGTATTTTGTGAACAAAAAGGATGCCAAGTACATAATTGAAAACCGGAGCAAAACCAGGCAACTGGATAGAGGAGCATGTGCAGAACGCTTCGTCCAGTACTGTTTACATTCAAGAGTTCAGGCCATTGCACAAGTAGTGATTTATGGGACTATCCTGTTAGTGCTTGATACTATTGATGTGGCTAAGAGGACAGTGACAGATTAAGCTAAGAAGAGAATGAGTGTGCATCTCTGCAGATACTTTTCAGAACAGATTGAGACGTAACATGAGGCTGTATCATTATCAAAGTCATTGTTGTCTCATGTTTGGCAGCTTGCAGAAAGTCATCTAACCCAAGTTATGTGTCAGGTTCGATACAAATAAATCCATCTTACACCAAAAAGTTGTCTCCACAACGGGCTGTAGACGCTAGCAGAGTCATAGTTGTGCAATATTCTGTAATATAACTGAACCTTGTCAGTCGACATCATGGGTCTTTGGCTTTTCACAAAACCGCTCCTCTGCTTGTCAACAAATGCACGTCGTCTGTGAGGGAGAGAAGTGGGGGAGGCTTCTGTGTGCAGCCGTTGGACTCCTTCGGTCGTAGGCAAAGCGTACCAAATCAAACTTTTTGTAGTCATTAAGAAACTTAAATATGTCAAAAAGAGAAACTCCTATGCACACTACAGAAAGCATTTTTTCTGACATTAAGGTTGTTTAAACATGGTAAATTTCTCAAAGTGTCATGTCTACTCAGCCTGAATCTGTGCAGTGCATACACGTGTGTATTTGTAATGACACATTTAAAAAGTGCATTTCCTGTGAGTGTTTTCTTGCAGCAGTTTCTTTGTGTTTTTGCACATTTTATTTTTACTTGAGGAACTAGAAGTCGTCCTCTGCAGGTAACTGAAGCCTGATCGTTCGCTCTGAGGCAGCCACTGTTATGAATGGCGGTTAGATCGCTCCCTGAGGCCCTGTCAGACTCGCAGTAATTGATGTAATCAAAGGCATTTGGCTCCGGGTCACATGCCGGCTCACTTGCTGACAACAGTGCTGCATTTACGTCTTTGTGCCTCTGCCTGGACTTGCCGCTCTCCTTAGCCAGCAAATTCGTGGAAGTTCTTCTTGGCTGGCGGTCCTGTTTTGGGTGACCGCAAACCACGATGAATCACTGGGAAATGAGTCATCCTCGCTCTCAAAGTGATGACTCTTTGACCGAAGTATCTCTCGCTCTGAGCGGGGCTTTTTTTTTTCTTCATGCTTTTGGATCTGCTTTGAACACTTTTCCAATGAGTCATCGCTGTGAGCAGATGCAGGATTATACATGTGCCTGTTCGCTTGCAGTGCTCTGGATTTTAACTGTTATCTGAGCCTCATGAAATCCCAAAATGTGGAACAAAGAAAAACATTTATTTAAGCTTGTAACACATTGTCAGTCCACAGCATGTCACATGTTTTTTTTCAGATGCATTTTTCACCTAATCCCATTGAAATACATGTGTAAATGAACTCATCTGACTTTGTCACTCAGGTTTCTCCAAGTAAAGGAAGAGATGCATGTGTAACAGGGTCAAATATGTACTTGATTATTTCACTGTTACTGGTAAAGTTAGACAAAATGACCTGGTAAAAGTTTGTTTTATGTTTGTCTGAGATGACTTTGGGACTCCATGCTGAAATATGCTGTAGTTTATGTGTGGTATGTGCAACACTTTGATTTCTTCGTCGGTGGTAAATGGTTAAATCCACCATTGACATTTCACAAAATCCTTATATCACTTGATCCTCGAGATTAAAAAACATTTAATTTGGCGCAAAAAAATAATTGGAAGTGGGAGACAAAGGTAAAGGTACATGACTGTGTACTTTTTTTTCACAGGAGTGAAGGAACTACACCTCCCATAATCCACTGTGATTCTTATAAGACCCAACAAACAATAGTTTAGGGTGCTTCTTTCTGAACGTAGACGTTTTGTTGGTAAGTGTCCATGGTTTTGCCTATTTTTTTTAAATCTATTTCTAATCCTTTTATTATCGCATTATTCTGTCTTTGTATATTCTTGCTACCTGTTGTTGTATTGATTCGATTTAAATATCATACATATTGTTTATGGACTTCTTATTAGTCATAAAACAACAGGGATATTTTTTTTTTGCACTCTTTCTATTTCGCACAGCCGTTCTATAAATTGCACTTGATTCTTTGTTTATAGAAATTTAGACCATATTCCCGTTATGTCCTTGTAGCCCTGATGTCACTCTCAGGGTGGAAAGCCCAAATTTTGTTGTAGTTTCTTATCGATGCTCCAGATTTAAGTTACGTTATTGTCGCAAATCAGAGCAACTGTTTTCATTTCAATCCTTCCTGATTGATGAGAAAGTACACAGACAATAGATAATGAAAATCCTGAGATGTTAGGGGACGTATGATGAGTTAGAAAACATTGATTTCAGCTGCTCCCTAGTTCAAATTGAACACGTTAGAGAATCACAGATATGATATAAAGACATTTATTAATTCCAGTGTCCAGTGTTTGGACTAATGCGTAACTGTAACACCACTACTATTTGCTATTAGTGTAATAACTCGTTACTTTAGGCTATGTGAAACAGCTGCCAACAACACCTGATCATGGTTTATTGACATTGATTCAGCCTGCCAAGCTAACATCAGAAAATGAAGTACCCTTGGCATAAATGTTAGGATGACTTGCAGACTGTTAAAATAATTGTGTCAATTTGGACTGCGAAATGTACAGAGTCAGCTCAACAATAAATCACTGAGTCATACAGATATTCATGACAGTTTGACAGATGTGAACTCAAAATCAAGCTTGGAGAAAGCCTTCTGTTTTCGTTCATAAAATATAAAAGTAGCTTCTCAGTTGAAATGTTTGTTGTCTCTGACAGATTGCTCCTGAACAAATGACATGCATTATTGCCTGCTAGCGGTTACATGACATATTCGCACATGCACTGCTTTGAATCAGAATCAGCTTTATTGGCCGGGTATGCTGACACACACAAGGAATTTGACTTCAATGAACGGAGCTCTCTATGTAAAAAAGACTAATGTGAACATGACTAAATAGTGCAGTGCTGGTGCAGTGGTTTCTAAAAATTCAGAAAGATTTCAGGACAGTCTCCCCCTGAAATCTTTGTGAGTACCTTGTTGGCACATTTCCCTCACAGTGTGAAGTTTTCCCTGGTGGACACAGGCTCTTATACTTTTGAGTTGGCATGCATTCAGACTGTCTCTACAAAAAGGGCCGTATTGCACATTCACACGCAGGTGTTAGACTTTGCTAGTAAGATGAACCATGCGTCTCTGTAGTAACCAAACAATGACACCACTTAAGTTACAACCTGATGTTTCAGTGTATGGTTCAGTTTGGACTTTAAACCATAACTTACGAAGAACTCAGCTGACATATAAAGATTTTTATCGCTGCATATCCACAGCATGTGTCTTGAAATTTAAATCATCACTCATAACACGAGTGTCCACTTGAGGCTCCAAAAGAGAGTCAGTCCTCATCAAAATGTCTAACTTTTCAGTAGAAATAAACACGTTTACAGCCGGGTACAAAAACTGTAATTGTTCACTGTAGCTCATTTCATGAAAACACGGGGTGAACTTTTATATAACTCACCTTTTTAGAATATTCTAAAGGTCACATTTTTTATTCTACTTTTCAACCAGTGTAAATAAGTCTCAGAGCTCCCCAAAACATGTGTGTGAAGTTTCTTAAATCCACTCTGATCCTGTATTAGATCATGCCTATAAACCCCTCTATTTCAGCCCTGCTCAGAACAGGCTGTTTCTGTGTCTGTACCTTTAAATATGTAAATGAGCTGTGTCTGACCACGCCCCTCTTTGGTGTCTTGGGCTTTCTCGCTCCATGTCCTATTGTTTACGGTGAGAAGGCAGACTCAGAGGTCAGAACAAACACCTAGCTGTGGGAGTGTCACCTACCTGGGGGAGGGGTTACTGCCCTTTGTGATGTCATAAAGGGAAAATCTCCACACAGCCTGTTTGAGCACACATTTTCTGAAAAGTGGAGCAGGCAAAAGACAGAGAGGATGGACTTTTCTCAAAATTGGGAGGTCACCAACCTGGAGGAGGGGCTACTGCCATTTGTGATGTGCAGGTAAAAGACGGAGAGGATGGACTTTCTCATGATTGGACAGACTACAGACACATATTAGTGTTAGAAAAACATGGTGACGTGGATTTTTAATAATATGTCCCCTTTAAGGCTTAAAGGTATAATCAGGGCTCTGGGCATAGGGTCACTCCTCTGGTCACGCCCCTACAGTCCAGGAAATACTGCATGTCATTAATTTATAATTTGTACAAACTGAAGTGTAACTGGTGAGTTTAAACACGACTGTAACAAACTTTAATTCTTCTCTGTGGACTCACCACCTCACAAACACTTTGATATGCACTC
The DNA here is from genome assembly GCF_963930695.1 of Labrus bergylta. Lineage (NCBI taxonomy): Eukaryota > Metazoa > Chordata > Actinopteri > Labriformes > Labridae > Labrus > Labrus bergylta. The sequence continues at coordinate 24,025,408 of NC_089209.1, read as the reverse complement.
CCTTTTGCATGGTTGCATCGATATATTAAATGTGATTAGTCGGAGCTTTAATGCTTGATGCTTTACTAACAATTCAATAATACTGCGTTAGTTAATATGATCTTGTTTTAAATGATTTTGTACATGATTGTCATTCAAAAAGGGACACAAAAACAAGCTGTCAAGTTGTTTATTTTCAAGAAACATGAGTTTACAGCCTCTGTGATTCAGTTAGGTATAACATTTTTCAAGTTAGTGGGGTAGTTGTTTGCACAGACTGTTTCAATTTTCCCTCTGACAGATTTACCAGTGTACAAACATTTAGAATGCTTGGCAAATTTATTTTTCAGTGTACATTCAATTGTTTTGAAGACAGTTTTGCTTGTGAATATTCCAGCAAGATCTTTTCCATTTTTGGGGCAAATGTTTTCAACATCCTCTGGTTTGCTGATGATGATGTAATTTAGCTGCACACACTCCCCGCCATCATCCTGTTTAAAAACCTTCATCATTTCGTTGCAATCCTTGGCACTCATCTTCTTTCGGACATGCATGGTCTGAAACGTGCCCCATTCAGCAGGTTGAGAGTGCACGGTAGCAGAGAGCAGCAGCATGGCGTTTTCGCTGCTTAGAAAACAAAACACACTAGTCAGAGATTTTATGACTGGAACTGAAAAATTGTTTCAGACAGCAGCCTTCTGGGAATCTTTTCAAGTCAAATCTGTGAAAGAGAGATTCAGAGTCCACATGGACAATGGGTCTGTGTTAATAATTAAAAAACACTCGCACAGTGAACACAGCTACATGTTTGTCTTCACAGCAGTGAGGATCGAATGTGTCTACCTGTCTACCTTTGTACGCTTGAAGCATATTATATTTTTCACAAGAAGGTAAATGAACAAAGTTGCTAAGATTTGAGATTTTTTGTATTGTGGTGCTTTGAAATTGAAAGTACAGAGACCTTCTTTGTTACGGTCACATTTATTTAAAAGCAAACTCAAATTGAAAAAATGGCACTGTTCTCCTCTTCGGTCAACTGCGACAGGCTGCGAAAGGCTGTGCGATAACACGATATATGTGGTATAAAACCCTTAAAAACACAACAACAAACACATAAGGTCATTGTTCTAAACCCTCAAAACAGAGTGTTTTATTCTGAAAATATAACAAATGTTTTAATGTTATTTCAGTGTCTGACTTCCTGTCCCGCTCGATCTGCTCTGTAAATGATGCGCAAGTCTTCAACATCTGGCATAACTTGAAGCTTTGGGTATCTGCACAGGGATTCAGACTGACGGAGCTCAGACGCAGTGCAGTGTACCCAATGAGAAGTAAACTGACTCAAGTAAAAACAGCTCTGTTGGTGTGTCGGTTTCCTTGTTATTCAACATCTCTTCAGGAACCAATGGGTCACTGACACTGCGGCCATGTTTTATACAGTCTTTGATACAAATTGACGTTGAGAAAATAACAACATACCTAAAACTGGACCTTGTGGAATGCCTTTTGCTACAGTTAAAAAGTTGGAAAGGAGCTCTGCATTTCAACAGGTTATTGTAGACATCTCCTGGACCAATCACATGCATTTTCATCAGCCAACACTCTGCAGGTATTAACAGAACAAAGTTGTTTTCACACATGCACTTGTAACACGCTGAAAATGCTTTTTCATATTTTCTTATTTTTTTCTCTCATTTTGTTCTATCAGTGTGTCTAGTTAAACTAATTTAATTACCAAAAGTATTTAAGTCAATTTATATTTCTAAGATCATTAGCAAAAGAAAACAAAGTTATAAACAGTAAATACTGTGTGTGTTATATACATGTACCTTTAAAGATTAAGAGACTGGCCCTTTAAGGGAGGCTCAATGAAGAAGATACAGAAGTGTGTAGGCTGAAAAACGAAGCTGTGAGCATTTCTTTAATAAAAGTTGCTTGAAGTGAAGATTCTGACCGGTTCATTTCAAGGGTGCAACACACTGCTGAAAATCACTGACACATTTTAGGACAGTAGTACACCATATCATACTGTACACACATCACAAGAGAACTACGAGATCACGCGGGAGAAACACGTGCAACCAACAAGTTGCTTTGTCTTTCTGAGGATGATTTGATGTCCATTTGGTGCCTGTTTTGACGTAATGTTGATAAAGTGATGAAAAATAGGATTGTGATTCTGTATATTATGTTTTATTTTGAAATTGAGGCACATAGGGGCGTTTCCTAGTCTGACTTCCTGTCTGGGCTGTTACAGTTCATGCTGTCCAGCTTGATGCAGTCAATCATTGACTAGAGTGGCGGGCGAACAGCGGCTTAGTGCGCGGCGCTGACAGACTGCGATGTGCACAGAGTGAATTGGGGGTAACAGGAAAACTTTAGATTTTCTTTCAACTTTCCTCACTCACCAGAGCGCGTTAGCTAATATTACAAAGTGTAGATAGTGGTGCATTCATTATTTCAACGTCTGTGATTGAACAGTTGTATTTTGACGTGTGTTAACACCAGAAAAAAACACTATATGCCTCACTGCCAGTTGTTTATTGGCAAGCCTGTGAGTGTTGTGATTTGAATCTATCGGTCATCAATACAAAGCACCACACTTCCTTTTGTCCACCAACAGATATCCCCACAGAGTATATGTTTTTCTTTTTAAGCTTTCATTTGAAAGAATTCTAACAGATGACTCTATTTTCCCTGAACACAATGTCCAGTTTAAATTCATAAGGTGCAGGAGTGTCTGGAGGAATGAGCACTGTAGCTTTTGCAGTTAAGAGCTTTGCTGATATGAAAAGTTTTGCCATCATGTTTCCTTTTGCCAACTCACTGACCTGCTCTCCCACTTTATTCCTGCTTTCACAGTCAAATTGTAGATGACACACAAAGACGATTGTTTTCATCTTTGACTTTGGTGATAAAACACTGAACCAGCTGTGTGAAAAAAATTATAGAGCAAGAGGTCGTGACCATGACAGACCTCTCCCATTTATGACAGCCATAAACTTTCATTTGAGAAAATAAAGAAACATGCTGGAAAAGATACCACCTCTGAATCATATTCTGCCGCACAAAAATACACCATATTATTGTTCCCAGTGAGTATTGGAGTTCATCTCTGCTTCACAAGACGATCTGATTCAAGTCTTGATACATAGGCTGCAAAGTCTTGACAGACTGTAAACATAGTTAAACTGACAGTCAAGCTTTTTACTTAATCCAAACATTACTTTTTTTATGTGCAAAGTCAGCCTACTTCTAAGATCCCGGAAGACGGGTAGAGATTTCACTGCAGCCTGTGCACAGTGTAGCTTGAAATTACTATGCATTACTCCAAATTTAAAAGTCAAATGTGTAAGAGAAAAATCAGTGGGCTCCCGAATTAAGAAGCTAAATGCCAAAAAAAATTTAAAATATGGCACTAAAAAAGAATCTGTTGAGGGGTAATTTTGGGGGTCCAGAGACACATTTGACAATCTAGCAGCTAATCCCCCTGGATTAGTGAAGGTATTCATATTCATATTCATCCACGCAGAAACCTTCAGGACTTCTGAGGGTGTTCATTCTGAGAGCTGTGGAGCTCCAAAGCAGGGCCGGGGGGGCCTCGTGGAGGTGGGAGAACCCGTGTCTAAAGGGGCTGTGAGACTCGACCTCTTTGTCTCAGGGCGCTGCATTCGCTGTCAACATCGCCCTCATGCTCCCAATGCTCTAAATGCATGAGGAGAATTTAATTACAGGCTATAGACTGAACACACACACACACACACACACACACACACACACACAAATGCACAGACACAGAGCGAGCAGTCGCTGCATTCCTGCACCCGATGACCTCTCCTTCAGGCTTTTCAAGAAAGGCGGCTGACTGAAGTTAGGTTTACGGAAGTGTAGGGGGGAGGTGTGAGGGGGCTTTGGGTTGAAAGAGTCCACAGAGCGATGGCCTTCCCGCTTAGCGCTCACACTGTGGACAAACAGTGTGTTCTTGTGTCAGGAAGCGTAATTAGGCTTAATAAGAGCAGCATGTGAAACGTCTGCTGCTCCTCTGTGACACAGAGAGGAAGCGGCATGCAGAGGGAAGCCGCTCTGTGTGCAAACTCTCCAGTCCCCGCTGATTGTGCAACATGTGAGGAATGTTATTGTTTGGCTTCAAATCCGTCCTGTCATGCATTTATTACTGCAGAGACATGGATAGGGCTGCACAACCGTTTCATATTAGCCGGAACATCCATATTTAGAAAAGGGCAGCTTGATTTCGGCCAAAAACTTAATCATGAATATATTTGATCAATATTGATATCAAGATTATTAATCGTTATTCATTTGTTTGTTTATTGTAGAAACACATATATCCTGCAAATCACCTATTACAGGGGCTGGGACAAAAAAAAACTGCCTAGGCGTTTTTTGACCCCTGACCCCCACAGTTTCCATAGTTCCTCAGTATCCATACTCAGGTCAAACGACGTGAGAATTATCAAAGAAAAACATCTAGTGTTCTGTATTAATCCTCATCTAAGAATGTGTAGAATACAGTTTTTTTTCTAGGCACACATTCTCGACCCACTGAGAAACAGTTTTGGGACCCACTTTTGGCTCCCGACCCACCAGTTGAGAACCACTTTTTTATTTAATGATAATTCATAAGTTAGCTTAATATGACAGCTTTAGTAACACAGTGTAGGTAAACATCAAGCTAAGCTTTTATTTTGTAATTTATACTGTCTCATGGCAGTGGTTCCCAACTTCTTTTTGTTTTACTTGTAAGAAAAGCTGAGTGGATATTACTTTGGACTCGTCAGCTGAGCCGTCCTTCTTTTACATCACTGAGACTACAGGGAGACACTGCTGTTTCATTTCCCCCTCCTTCACTCCTCCTAGCACTGTCTGTTGACCGGGTCAGCACCCCCACTTTGAAAAACACAGGTATAGACTATCCAGTAAGTGTGTTAGGATTTTAGTAGAAAAGTGCAAATCTTATTTTGACAACCTCAGAGCAGACAAAGCCAGACAAAGCCTTTAACCCCCCTGAGATCCGTGGCGCCTAAAGCTAAACTGATTCTTTCCTCCAGACCCAAAGCTCGAGACCCAAATGAGGTCACTAGAAACAAACCATGGTGAGATTGATAGAATATACATATTTAGGCATACAGATAAACGTATACAGTTCACACTCGCAAAGTGCATGTTTTTTTATTTTAGACCGTTTTCACCCCAGAAGACATGGAGCAAAGAGGATGTGAGTACAAGACACGTTCTGTAGGCGGCAAAAATACAGAGAATATCAATATCATATATTTGGACGTCAACAGCGCCTTTCTGAAAATGATTCTCAACTGAAGCCCTCGGAGCAGCCGCACAAAAATGCGTTGTGCTTGGAAAAAAGACACTGGGCGCCACGTTTTTTTCTCCAGACAGCCGCTTCCTACTGCAGACGTTCTCTCCTTATTACAAACCATTGAACAAAGACGCTGGCGCTCAGAAAAAAAACGTGGCAGTTTTCTGGTCCTATCTTACACCATGGCGCAAAGACTGTTGTTGTAAAGTGCAGGAATTATTTGTTTCTCCCCTGAGACAGTTGAAATTGTATTATTATCAAATTATCCTGTGCCCACGTTAATGCCCGTAACCATGAGCAACCAAAAACTGGTCCAAAGACTGAAGTCAATGGTGCTGTGTTTGGAGGGCACAAAGTGAGAAGTAAAAAAAACAATGACAGTATATGCAGCCGTATTCACAGTGTGAGTTTTTCAATATTATCAACACAGACCCATTGTCCACGTGGACTCTGAATCTCTCTTTCACACATTTGATTTGCAAAGGTTCTCAGAAAGCTGCTGTCTTTAACAAAATGTTGATTTCTGATACCAGTGTTGTAGTTTCATATGACTTTGTGCTTCAGGTCACTTTTCCCTTATAAGGCACTGAGGTTGTTGTGTTTCACCTGCTGGTTACCACATAAAGGATTCACCATGGTAAATGTGCCTTTCATAAAATGAATGTAACATTTTAAAGACATATTTTTTATCTTCATTTATTAATTTCTGTTTTTTTTAGCAGCAAGAGGAGGAAAAGTACTTCATTTGCGACGAAGAGATGAAAGGCATGAACGACGAATACGAGACATGTGCTGAGGGACATGTCTTCATCACTGCTGTGAAAAAACTTTTATACCAATACGAAAAGTTGACTGCAATGAGGGCAAGCTGCATGGTCTTCAACGTTGTTCAGTGTACACTGATAGACATAAACAAAAAGGCACTGTATCCTAATTGTCGTTACATGGGTCGAGCTCTTGAAAGGAAAATTGCAATCACAACAATCCTTGGCAGTTCATGTCGATCACGTTGTGATTCACAGATGTTGTCATGATTCTTGAAAATAAAAAAACTTGACAGCTTGTTTAATGTCTCTTGTTATATTAAAATCAGAAAGTATTATTGAGCAGCTCGTTCAAACGTTTGGTAGACCATATTTTAAGTCACTACATCTTTTTCGACTTTTCTTGGAAGCATGTTCACATAACAATGTAACAGCACAAGTTCCATTTGAACCAATACATCCATAGTATAGGTAGGTAGAGAAATGAGTGTGAACATTAGTGGTGTAGGGAACCAGAACACCACATGTAAACTGTAAAACATAAGTAACAAAAATAAGATCATGATCAAAATAAAGGTCAAGAAGTATAAGCAAGTGTAACAGCGCTTCTTGGGTGATGCTGATTATCCCCGGTTGTCTTGCCGTTAACTATAACACTAAACATACTTCATTAAATATATGTCTTCGGGTGTGGGTAAGTAAACGCACAGGGACAACTTCTGCTGTGTGTCTCATACTTTTAATGTCCGTACGTAACAGAGCATGACATATCCCCACTGAACAACACCAACAGCGACACCTTACCAGTTGCAAAATAATTAAGAGGTTTGAGTCACTTTATCTTATTGATTAATGTGTTGAACTCAACCTGATGAGGTCTTCTCTTCCACTTGGATGTGGTATGTAAGTCCACGAGCTGTTACTGTTTCCTGAAACTGGGAGGCTTTCCAGTTTCCAAATTGTTGAAAGTCAGTGCTATCAATATGATGATTTCATCTTATTCCATCATATTACGCTCAAAGTATCACAAACATGATACAGTCTAAACAAAATGGTTAATTTGTCCCTACGGCTCAGATTTCTTTGAGATGGAACGAAGTAGAAACATTATAATAAAATTATGTGCGTTGGCTTCCCAAAAAATACATTAACAATTATAATTGTTACACTGTAATTATGAAACAAATCTACATTTTTAAAGGCTACTCCGTTCAAAGTCCAGAATGATGGATTCTCCACCATTTTCACTTTGTTGCCCCGTCAAACAAATGAGCTGAGACAGAAATATCAGAAATGCAATGTGTTAACTTTTGTTTCTTATTGATGAACACCACCTAATAATGTTCAGTACTTTAACATATAATCAGAAGAGTACACATTGTCTGTTGTCACAGCATCACACAGATGAGGTATTCAAACTGATAATGGCTTCATTGAAAGCAACAACAACAGAAAAAGAAGACTGCATGTTAAAGTGTTGGTGTGGTGGTGATGAATTCACAGAGAAGAAGTTGGCAGTGAGTGACAGTCATGTTTAAACTCACAACTTATACATTACTTTAATTTGTATAAATCCATTCACCAGATTAGAAATATAGGAATTAAATGCAGGAATTTGGCTGCAGTGGCGTGTCCAGAGGGGGGACCAGGAGTGGCATTGCCCCCCTTAAAATGTGTTTGGCCACCCCTGATTGGACCCTGATGTAATCTAAATCTTTTATTTATAAAGTGGTGTAATGGGGAACATAATCAGCGTTTCTCCAGTGCTCTTTGCTTCAGTTTTTGGGGACTGTAAGCTGAGCTGCAGCCATTTCAGCTCTCTAGCAGACACAAAGCCCTCAACCACCAGGCCCCCTCCTACCTCACTGCTCTCCTCCACCGTCACACTCCCCCCCCCCCTGGAACCCACTCCCCACATATTCAACACTGCACTGACCCATCCACATCGTCACTCAAGACTCACCTTTTCAAACAAGCTTTGAATGTTGGTTTGTGTATTTTTAACTATTAGATTATACATCACTTTAATTCTAATATAATTTAAACAGGTGAGTTACATTAAAGTTCTCCAGAATAGAGAAATGAGCTACAGAGATCAAAACTGTTTTTCTTTTTCTACCAGGTTGTAAACATGTTTTGCTGAGTCAGTTTTAGACGTCTCAGGGAACTGCAGTTTTTTAAAATAATACTGACATTATTAGGTTAGTAATGTTGCCACACTGCGAGGATGTTCCTGGTTGGTATCCCCCGTCAGATAACATGAGTTTTTCATGTTTTCACTGTGTATGTGTCAGTTCTCTCTGGGTAATCCTGCTTCCTCCCACAGTCTAAAGACATGCTCGTTTAATTGCTCGGTTAATTATCCACGTGTGAAGGTGAGTGTGGCTGGTCGTCTGTCTCTATAGAGACTGCAGGGCTGCAGCAGAGCAGCTTCAAGTGGCAACTGTAGAGTTTCATTTTGAAAAAACATCTTTTGCTCAAACAACATTTTCTGTGAAAGGTATGGTGGCCCTGAAGTGCAAAGCCCACTGACTAATAAGCAAACAGAAAAAACAACAAGAAATCACGAACTTCACCACCTTTAAGAGATCCGCCAAGTCCTGGTTATTTCAACAACAGACTTGTTCTCATGTTTAGCTGTTTGTATAAAGTTTGAATCTTATCTGTATCCTAGTGTACCCAGTTTACTCTTTCTTTCTCCTTTTTAACTGTTTTTATTTTTTATCTACACAAAAGCCAACCTTTCGCCCAATGACAGCTGGGATCGGCTCCAGCTCCCAGCAACCCTGAAAGGGTAAGCGGTATAAATAATGGATGGATGGAATTGCCAAATACTTATGACTTAAGTTTAGTCGAGACATTTTGACCAAATGTATACACCTGTTTTAAAAGTCTTCCTTCTCATCTTTAAATACTGTGTGCCATATTTTCTCACATTTTTCGCCTGATGGTTGTGTTGTTTTGATGTCAGCAGCGCCATCTCAAATTGTGGTTTTGAAGCGTGCAGCAGCACAGGGAGCTGCTCTTTGAATGTCGCTCAGTGAAGAGGGCTGTCTGTGTTACTGTGATAATTCATAATTACATGCAAACTCCCTGGGGGGAGTTTTATACATATGGAATTAAAACATCTCCAGTGAGTGTTCGCTTGTCCAAAAAAGGATGTGAGCTTCCTCCAAAACAAAACGCTGCCTCCCTCACACTGCTGATGTTTAAGCTGCGCAGCGTTCTCTGGCTTACCTCCCTCCCACCCCCTCGCTTCACTCATTTAACATAATCATTTGCATTTCTGTTTGTTTGCTTCGGTCTGGAAACTTGAATATTCCCCCCAAACATTCCTTGTTTTGACCCTTCATATTAAAGTGCTTTTGTTTGTGAAAGTGCACAAACAAAAGAGAAAGTGACACATTGAAATGCAAAGAAAGCTGCTAGCAGCTTGTTGTTACACAACCTAGACAGATGTTTCTTTATCGATCAATTAATCAATCTTGTTTAAATCAAATTCATAACAAATGTTTTGTCAAGCAGGACGTCTGGAGCACCAGGACATTTCCCACTGGTCCGATGTACAATTTGATCTGCCGTGAGCAGTCAACGTGAGCAGCAAGAATGAGTGAATAGAGATTTCTGAATGCATGCATTAACATGTGCAAGTGTGGAGCAGTTGGTTTAGTGGGCTCGCCCTGCCTCTCTCCATCAGTGGTACAAACTTTTTTGCACAGATGTGTGCTCGCCTATGATGAAGATGTTTCTCTCCACACACCGGATGGTGGAATGAACAAAGGAAGAGTATGTAATCATCAGAACTCATCTTCTCTCGGATAAGCATGCCCTGAAACATCAGCCCACCATAATGTATAGAGTGCATGGTGGCAGAAAGCAGCAGCAGCAGAACAAGCAAACTGGAGCTTCATGATTCCTCTGGTTAGAGAGGAAATGAAAACCTCAGTCAGAGAGTTTATGGCGGCAGATGACTGGAACTATTGTCACTAAAAGACAGACCAGCTAGAGCCAAACAAATTAATGAGTCAACAAATCTTCACCATGACTCGTCTTGATTTTCCTCTTGCTGATGAAAAATAAGAGTCATTGAGTTAAAAAGTCTCTTTCTAAAATGATATATTCTGTCTGTTTTATGAAAAGCCTTTACATGAAAAAAACTATAACACTGATATCAGAAATCAATGTTTTGTTTAACACAGCAGCTTTCTGAGAACCTTTGCAAGTCAAATCTGTAAAAGTGAGATTGAGAGTCCATGTGGACAATGGGTCTGTGTTGATAATATTTAAAAACTCACACTGTGAGTACCGCTGCATGTCCATTTTATTACCACTCAATGTGTTTTAATGTCTCACCATCCCACAGCACTGAGGCTCTAATGTGTCTACCTGTCTTCCTTGTTTTAGCTGATTCTGTGAAACCAGTAGAATCATGATCATAAACATTATGTTGAAGTAAAACCTGCAAACTCTCGACAGACTCTGCGATCATGTTTTAAAAAAACAGACAGTTGAGCGTGATGCTTTAATCCAAATGATACTTTTTCATGTGCAGAGTCAGTTTACTTCTAAGAACTCAGACGGCAGGTGTTCGTTCTGAGTCTGCCTTCTCACCGTATAAACAATAGGGCATGGTGCAGCTTTGGGAATCTCTGTTCTATAAAACATGTCGATTTTACTCAAACACAAACCAAAAAGCAGAGAAAACATATTTTTGGAGTCGTCTCTTTTTTTAATGTAATTTTTGATTCAGACCTCACCTTCGATCAACACAATCCTGTTTCATCCACATGAGATCCATTTCCTAAATCAAACCCATTCTGCCCCCTGCTGACCTGGAGAAAGTTATTCATATATTTTCTCGTCTGGACTACCACAACCTCCCTCCCTCCCGGTGCCACACATGAATCACTCTCCCGCCTCCAACTGGTCCAGAACGCAGCAGCTCGGCTTCTGATTGGTTTTTAACAGACAACATCACATCACATCACTCCTTTCCTCTTCTCCCTCCACTGGCTGCTGGTCACTTTAAGAATTGATTTGAAAATTTCACTGATAACTTTTAAAGCTTGTCTTCTTCTTGACCTGTATTTACATTTCTGTAACGCTGACCTCTTATGAGCCCTCTTGTGACCTCAGATCCTCAAGCGGGGCCCTTCTGTCCCAAAGTTGAGGCTCAAATCTAAAGGTGACCATGCTGTAAGGGCTCCTTTACTTTGGAACAACCTCCCTGACGAGCAGATTCAGTGACATCTTTTCAATCACTTCTTAAAACTCACTTTTACAGACTCGCTTTGATGTGATGTCTCTCATTTTAATATGATCTCTTCCTATATTCATTTTATTGCACTAAATCTCCTGATGTAATCCGTACTCTAACCTTCCTTTAGTGCTTTTAATTACCACTAAAGTATCCTTTTTATTTTCTGTGATGTGATGCTGTCTTCTTAGTCTTCTTATAATCATTCATCTTATTGTTTTTATCACGCTTATTATTTCACTTCTTCAGCTTTATTTCTTTTATACTGTACAAGCGTTTTCAGGCCTTTTGTTTTTACTTTAATCCTTAATTTGCTTGTGCTTTAGCTTTTTGTAATTACCTTTTGTTTACTACTACTGTTTTCTATGGTGGCCCTTAAGGTCAACTGCTCAAATATTTCATAATTGCAAAAAACATTTCACCAGACGCCAAAACCATTTCACATTCTGCAGAAATGATCAAACATCTGTGAAGATGTGAAGTGGAAGTATTTGAGCAGTAGCCTAAGTGAAATGTTTTTGATGTTTCATGGACTATTTTTACATTTCTTGGATATGCATTTGCGTTTCATGAAATATTATTGCGATCTGTAACATTTTTTGGTGTATAGTTAAAAGTGTTTTGCAATCATGAAGTATTAGTGGTAGTTGACCTTCAGGGCCACCATAGATTGGTCTCACTATTGATGCTTAATTAGTTATATTCCCAAGTTCTTCATAGTACTTTGTAAACATCTGTTTTAAAAAGTCCAATAGAAACAACGTTATTTTTCTCCTTCTTCTTCTTTTCTTCTTCTTCTTCTTATTATTATTATTATTATCAATATGATTCCGGAGCTGTAGCCTATTTATCAGAGATAATCGGCGTGTAAAATGAGAAAGATGAGAAGTGTTGGTGTGGTTTGAAAAAAGACAACACATCACTGTTCTGAATTTGTTTTCCCTCTTGTGTCCGCAGCCGGTGAAAAATGCCTTGTGTCATCTTTCACCGTCATGTTCCCGCTGTGTGTGGACGGAGGGGAGGGAGGAGGGGTGATGAGGGGGGGGGGGGGGGGATTTGCGCGAACAGCCAGCTGCGCGATTCACGGAGCTGCACTGCGCATATTCTGCTGAGCAACGCTCGCGCTTCCCGCCTTTCACGTACGCAAAATCCCGCGCGGAGCTGACGATGTTGTGAATGAGGGGGGGATAGAGTGACGTCAGCGGCCGAATGTCAACAACGCAGCGACTGAGAGCGAGAGAGAGGAGGCGGACCAGTCGAGTGAAACAAACAGCGGAGACGGAGCGGCACGCCGCGCGGGAGCACCACGCACACATTACGCACACAAACACGCGCGCGCGCACACACACACACCGTACAATCACAGACCGATTTTTTTTTTTTAAATCAGTGAGAATTAACTGAGCGGAGAAGAAGAAGAAGAAGAACAAGAAAAAGAAGAAGAAGGGGAGAAGTGATGTGTGTGCAGCCGGGAGGCTTTGAGGAAACGACAAAGCGAGTCATCATGTGAAAGAACTTAATGTGGGAAACGGACGCACGGGCTGGCATACGAGCAGAATAGAAAGTCAAAGGTGAGCTGGCATGCACCGTTTTCTTTCTAAAACCAACGCCTCGCTGTTATTTCTCTTTGTGTTTCTCAGTGTGTGTTGACGTTCTCATAACCGAGTTGTAAACTTGCGTAAGTGTCGCAGCGGTGCCGCGGTGGGCTTCTCCAGCCAGCCAGGCAGGCAGAACAGAACAGAACAGGGGAGTCCTCAGTGTTTGTGTGATATGTGGGAAAAAAAAACCCAAGTCACAGATAGAAAAACACAGAATAAACCGCATGCATGAATCCTGAGAGCTCGGCGGTGAAGGGGTGTAAATGTGATTGGGTGTGAACGCGGGTTCAGGAGTGAAACTCAACTCTTTGTACCACATCCTGTTGTGCTTTGAGTCAACACTCCGTGTCCGTGTGCGCTCCCCGGTTCTCGGGTGTTTTTTTTTTGCACATATAGAGGGAGAGATGTGTCGGTGATCCCTGCGGAGGCATGCCGGGGAATAAATGCTCCGTAAAGAGCTGTCACCTGCAGCGTCACTTTACACACTCATTCAGATTCATATAGAGCTCAAGACAAAGCATGCTCTTATTTATAAATTAATATCGCTGTTTTGTTTTTTTGTTGTTTTTAAATAGAAATCCAGCCTTTTCCTATCTGTTAAGACATACCTCATGACTGATTTGTTTTAAAAACAAATCGTGAAAATATTTGCTGTGTAAGGACGAGGTCTGTGTTGTTGGACTCACCTCATTGCAGCGCTCGACGGAGCTTTAACCGAAACAGAACCCTTATTTACATTTTTATTAACCATTTGTGTTCAAAAAAGAAAGAAAGATCGGGACTGCCTGAACCGTAGAATGAATTTTAATAACACATGTATTAATAATCGTGTGGCGACTCGTTCTGAAAACAGCTGCGTCTTTACGCGCGGAGCGGTGGAGCGGTCCTGCATTGTCATGTGAAAGGGTGCTGCAGTGTAGTGGCTTAGTCAGTCCCTGTCACTCTTGTTATTGTGTAGCACTCAGTGAAAGGTGTAGTGGTGATTTATGCTGCCGTGCAAGATGAAGTAAAAGAAAAAAAGAAAGATGCGGGGGAAACACATTTTAGACATTAGATTATTGTTTTAAAAACAGACTGGCTGCACATTTTTTATGATATTTAATGGAGCTTAGGTGTTAAAGATAAGAAAGAAAAATGCTTTGTACATTTTTTGCTGCTCTGTTCTTGACAGAAAAGCAGGCACGTGTCCACGCAGAAGTGAGAAGGATGTATTTGCAGACCATTAAAGCAGAATAAACGGGTTTATTTCGGGATACTATTGTTTGATCGCCACGTGTGCGTTTGACTCATGCGGGAGCGGAGTGATGCTGCTGCTGCTGCCATTAATGCGGTGATACAGCAAATTGAGGAGCGGTGACATCCAGCCTCTTTGTCTGTTTGTGCTGATGCAACGCGATGATGATGGCACTGAGGGGATCGCATCATCATCATCATCATCCTCCATTTCTCACAGGACGGAAACACAGCACTGCGTTTACCGCTTTGAAAATGTAAAAACATTTGACTGCAGATGAGTCAGAGTGCGCGCAGAGGAGATGCTTTTATTTCTGTCATCATTGTCAGAGTTAATGAAAAACAAATTGTCGCTCACTGACATCGCTCTGCTTGCACAAACACGTGCACGGAGGCAGCACTCATGCGTACTTTTACGCACAGAGCCTTTTGTTCTGTACAGTATAGCCCCGCTGCCTGCTTTTCCCATGCATGGCAATCCTCTGCTTATTGTGAGGAGGGGGTTGAGGAGGAAGAGGAGGAGGAGGAGGGGTGTCCAAAACTGTAAACCCCACAGTGACTCAGTCAGGCTTAAATGCCATTTCATCCAATCTGCCAGGCTTTGTCTCTGCTGCTCCTCTCACTCTGTCAACTCACATATCGGGCATGTTTACTCTCTGCATCGGGATTCTTTGTCTCTTTGTCCATCAGTGTATGGAAGGAAACAATATATAACATGGCAATCTTGACACTGATAGCAAACACTCTCTAGTCATTGTAAAAAGTAGTGATTTTTGCAGTTTGAAATGTAATTTTTGTGTCTTTTGTGTTGCTGGAATTCTCGGAATTCCAACGAATATTTGGAATTTCTGTATGCAGCATCTTTGTGCATCCAGAAAAAAAAACCTGCTCATTGTTTCAGACTTTTTCAACCGCCCAATTATTCTTTTAAGAAAAAAAACATCAAGCAAATAAACACAAATTAAAGGGTTTTGTTAGGTGCTGGGGGAACCTGAGGAAGCTACAGGCTAAAAACAGATTATTGATTTATTTTCCATGGTTTGTTCCTGCAACCATGCGCAGCTGAGAAGGTATCAGCTGTGCACTGGATATCCTGTTGGCCATTTAGATCAACCTATAATCATATTTGAGGGATCATTGAGGGGGCGACCTTCACTTACAATGCTATCCAGTCAGTTAGAGAAGAAGACAATTAACCTTAAAAAACAAAACAGAAGACAGATTGATTTATGGACATTTGAGTGAAACAATTACTCAAATGCATAAAATGCAGATAAACTCAGGTGTACAAGATAAAGGCTCAAATGTACTGAGAGATATACAAATCCAATAATCACACTGTTTAAGAAGAATACATAAAAAGTACACTTGTGTGAAACAGTTTCAGACTTAGGTTAAGAGGTTTAAAACCATTTTTTTAATGTCCAAAAGTGCATCCATGCAAAGCAGATACTGTCATTTGTTCCAGGATTCAGCTGCTGATTAGCAAAAAGCTGACTTTCACCGTTCTGACACGACTCATGTCAGTGTCTGTAAGGCTGCAGGTGCATCTCAGTGAAGTCCTTTCACAAAGATAAAGTGGGACAAAATGACTGTTATTATATAACAAGGCCATCGTCTCTGCAGTGGAGTTTGTCTTGGGAACGTCTCTCTCTCTGTCTGAGTGGTTCTGTTAGGGGGGATCTCCACATAATGAGTCCCTCAGGGTTCCCCGGCCACAGCTGAAATCCCACACGGCAACAGGATCCCTTCATGTGACCCTGCCGGTCCCACCATTCATGCTTTTTTTTTTTTTTTTTGAACTGTACTGTCCCAGGCTCAAGACACTCCTCCTCCAGGTTTCGTCTGAACCCCTGCGTCATTATATTTTCTGCTGCTGAAGTTGCCATCGAGCTAATTAAGATGCTGATAAGAGAATAAGCTGCTCATGCTCAGAAAGTAACCAGGCACTTATGGATTAATGATTCATGAAATTGCACTTGGAGGAGGATGTGATGGAGCGATGTCTGTGTGTGATTTCAGACTTATGAGCTGCAGCGTTTTTGATTCTTTCAAAAGTGAGGTTTAACAGCCCCCTTGCATCATTAAAGGATTGTTTGCATCGCTGAGGATATTTGAGTAACCCCCACTAGCTCAGCCCAACATCCCTTAGCCTCAGCCTCGGCCAGGAAAAGTAGAAGAAAACATGTTCCCATAGCTCTCCCACGTCAGCACAAAGGCATGTTTGACTGGGCCGCTGCCAGTGAGAGGAGTAGATGGAGCAGCTCTGCTGGGAGAAATCTAAGATCCTGCACTTTACACTCAGAGCTATTGTCCCCCCCCCCCCCCCCCCTCTCTCTCTCTCTTCCTTCTGTCATATCATGGCTGCTCGTCCCTCTCCTCCTGCCGTTCAGGGCAGCGATGTGCACTGGCATTATGGCCCGGCGTGTGAAATCAGATTGCATTATCCTGCCAGCTCCCGTCAGTCTGCGGTTGCAGAGTCAGAGCTTGTCTGTGTGTTTTGCTGCTCCTGTGCCAAAAAGCCTTCAAGTCCAAAGCACCACAGGCAATTTTCTGATCGCTCTGTTTTGGTTTGTTTTGTTTTTTTTCTCTTCCCGTGTTGCCTGTTAGAAATTACAGAAACACGTAAATCACGCCGACAGTTGCGTCAAACATATTTGATGACCTCACAGACGGTGGCCTCAGGCGCAGAGCTTCACCTCCTGAACTCTGTGTTAAAGCTTCTTTGTTAACCCCGTCCCTTGGTTCATCCATAGCATAAGACGCAAAGCATGTCGAGCTAATGAAATGATGCACATCTGGTCCTAATAGCTGTGGAATTAAAACACTTAAGAGGGGACGGGAGAGGGAAGCGGTTTGAAACGGTTTTAGAAGAATGAGTTTGTAGAGCAGCGTTCAGTGAAGGAAGAGAAAACATTTAGCACAGTGTAATGACCTGTTTGTATTGGATTAGTGCAGCACTACTACTACAACTACTGGCAGCAGGGGATTGCAGAGCTCTGCAGAGGTCTGTTTAAACTCAGTGTAGACAAGCTGCTGCTACATTTAGTTAGTTTACAGCTGGTGAGCTGCAGGAGCTGCTCTTCTCCAGTCTCCAGGCTTCAACACTATATGGAAGACAGTTAAAGAGCTACTTGTACACAAGTTTAAAAAAGAAAAAAGAATTCAACATGGTCTCCTCTAGCTCTGCAAATAAAATTGAAGTGGATTGGACTCATCCCCTATGGAGGAGTTAATCCCAGAGGGAGCCCTGGAAATGGCTAATCTGAGCCATTTTTTAAACTAAAACTTCAAAATGGTCCTGTTTGTGATATGGGTCCAAGAGGCTTTACTGTAGAGACAAACAATGCACACATGCCTGTTTAATTTTATAATCCCATGTTGAACATGCTGCAGGAGCTGATTTAAAAAAAACAAATGTGTAGGGGGCACCACTGAGCCATTTTGTAACACTACCACAGTCTCCATGGCGGGCTTAAACCTGGAGGTCGAATAGCATAAAGGCATAGCAGAGCAGAAGTGTTGTCTGCATTGAGATATCACCATACGCTATAGGGAGAGCGTGCATAGCATTGGAATGTTTAGCAGAGAGCATGTATGAAATGTACGACACATATAAGCACCACTTTACAGTTTGCTAAGTTGTTAACTTGTCCTTATCGAGCTGTAACAGTAGTTCAACTGTCCTGAGCATGTAAACATACTGAGTGTGTGTTGATTGTGAAACAGTTTTAAGTTGGTAAAAACGTCTGTGAAACTTCAGCATGTGCTACGGGTGTTTTTTCTGCACACACACACACACACACACACACACACACACACTCATGCAGAGCTGTGTATCAGACACAGGCATGCTTTGACTCGGCTCGTGCATGTTGTTTTGAATTCCCCTGACTTGTGTGTGGTCTTTCTTCTTCTATTATTATTCCGGGCGTCAGAGAACGTGAATGACATGTGCGCTGCAGTTTTCTCTATCCCCGACGTGAGCCCACTGCAGGAAAATGGCCGCCAAAGAGCCGCATCACATGCTTTCAGCGCGTCTAGATATTCACCTTGGTAACTGTAACGGAGCCATTATCACGGCATGCGGACTCGGCCTGATTCCTCTGTATATTCATGCTGTATTTTCTGGAGGGGTTACGGGGGTTATTCATAGTCAACACTGTTGTCTGTGTGGTCCCCTGAGCCCGCCTGCCCGCCCTCCTGCTGCCGCCGTAGAAACGATATGCATACCATAACACATTAGAGCAGTTTGCTGTGAAAGCAGGCGGTGTGTCTCTGGGGTGAGGGCCTCCTCTGGTGTTTCAGCTCCTCCTGAGGATCTTTGAAAACACATAAAAAGCTGATTTTAAGGCTTTTTTCGCCTGTCAGCAGTTTTCTCGCTTCACAGCTGCTGAGTCACAAATAATGCCGGAGCTCTCACTAGGGCTGTCACGATACCAGAATATTAAGCTGTAAACGACTCAAGAAAATCAAACATCCACACCTGTTTAGATATTACAGCGATTAAGTTCTAATCACCCAATATTGGGTCATTTCTTGCTTTAAACTGCCAATGATGCAGACAATCGGGGCCTATATACAGAGGCTGTGATCCTACAAGCCTGCAGCCTGGATTCGGGTCCGATCTGTGCCTCCTTTCCCTCCTTGTCTCCCCTAATTTCTGACTCTGCCCGCTGTCCTATCTCTAGGTATTGGCATTAAAAAGCACAAAAAATAAACCTGCAGACAAACTCTTGAACTCTGTCTAAATCGCACAGTTATGTTTGAAACATATTATTGGTGTTGAGTAAAAGGATAGTTTTATCTTTTTACCTTAAAACTCTGAAGTAAGACTGAGAAAAGGAGAATCTTTTTGTAGTAAATCTAACAAGCTTGCACCTTGAGCACACCGTAAATGCTTCAAAGTCTACCTGACAGAGTTTAAAGGTATAGGTTGTTGATCAGCAGTATTTTGTATTTAAGACATCTTTGTGTCAGTTTAGACACGTTTTTCTCCGCCCTCCTGCAGAACAATGCCGCTGTGTGCTTCTTCCTCTGAAGTTCGAGGTCACATCCTCGTATGTGACACCCTTTTGTTTTCCTCCCTGACATTACAGCGCACCCTGCAACAGTGAAGCGCTTGCCTGTCTTCATGCAATCAGCAGAGTCTTTCTGCCCGCGGCTGAATTATTACAGCTAAACTCATTAAAAGTGTCTGAAAGTAAAAACCACGGCTGCTTTCAGTTTCTGTTTAACCCAGACACTCAGGTGTTAAAGACGCTGAGATCAATCCGACATTGTGGCCATTTCTGTTATTTTTTATTACCTGCAGGGGTGATTCTCCCTGTGCCATCTCTATCTTCCTCCAAGGACAGACAAAGTGTAGCCCACATTTGCAACAACAAATGTGTTTGTTTAGAGTGTGTACGTTGGTGTTTTGTCTTGTTGTGATAGATTCCTGTTCCTCAATTAACCATGACATTAATTTTTTAAATAACATTTTGTTACAACAAACACAAATAACAATGATCCAAAACTATTCTAGGTGCATGGCGGGGGGGGGGGGGGGGGGAGTAGTTATTAGCGATACATTTTGCTAAATGAAAAAAATACAGAAGTTATTCAAACAAGTGCAGTCAGATTTTGCACGCTTAAATACGGCCAATTAACATTTGAATTTTACAAATTATAATTTCCAAGACCACTTTTTGAAGGTCTCTTCTCGGAATTGAAAGCATTTTAACTCGGTTTTGTTTCGGTCTCAGACTGGGAGGACCCCGGATTTTAAATCAAGACCGCTTAAGACCTCCACTGATCGGCTATTTGTCCACGTCATCACTGTGATTAGAAGGAAAACGCCCCCTTTCTAAAAGAACAAATAATCTCAATTCATTTCTAACTTGATTTGTATCCCCTGGTTACAGCCGCAACCTTCCCAGTGTTACGGTCTAAGTGAGGGGGCTCGCCACCTGCACGCAAGATGATGACTTTTCTTTGATATTTATGGTCTTGGTCTTGGTCTTGGTCTTGGTCTTGGTCTTGGTCTTGGTCTTATCTCAGAGCACTCTGGTTTCTGGTATGACGTGGTCTCGGTTAGTGTGGTCTTTTTCTACAACACTAGTTGTACTGTTACCTCATCTGCAGTTAATGAACTTTAATAATAAACTTTTATTACCCCCACATCTTTAATAAAACTTCTTTCTCTTCTCTGATGAGAGTCACTGATGTCACTGACGCTTATTTAAACCATGAGCTGTGAGAGACCAAACAAAGCTAGTTTCCATGTAGCTCCAGGTCTCTCTAAGTTTCCTGCAGAGGTCGTTTTTTTTTTGTTCTCCCTGGCCTCTCTTTCCGCCATCGGGATTGATGGGAAAGTAGAAGTGGCATTGAGTCGGGCAAAGTGGAAGGAATTCAAACAATCAGAGTCGGGATGGTGAGATCATTGTTTTAGTGAAGGATGCAGAGTTTAGGATGCTGTGAAGCTGGAGGTGATAGCAGCTGCAAGAGAGGTCAGAAATCCTCCTGTGTGTGTGTGTGTGTGTGTGTGTGTGTGTGTGTGTGTGTGTGTGTGTGTGTGTGTGTGTGTGTGTGTGTGTGTGTGTATGAAGCTCTTACATTTGTGTAAATAGAAAATGATAAACTGTTTCCTGGAGGTCGGAGTGAACAGCACGTTGTCTTTGAGGAACTATTGATCAGTGAATAAACAACTTTTGGTCTGTGGCTCGATCAGAAAAAGCTAACAGTGTATTCACATTGTTAAAGCTGCATGATCATGAAACCCTGACAGTTTAAACCCTGAGGTGTCAGGGTTGATTCAATACCAGACTTTAATACCTAGATAAAATACTTCTCAACTTAAATAACATTGATGGCTTTTTTTGATACCACGGGACAAAAGTCTCTCTTTCTCAATTCAATTCAAATGAGATTTACTGGATTGACAGATCAGCAATCCATATTGCCAAAGCAGTACAGAAAAGATATGATCAACAAAGGATTATTCAAATAAATACAATATACAAACCTTATAAAATCAATCATTTTTAGGGTTTAATTACTGAGAAACACATGGAGTTTTACTTCTCTGGTAGCTCCTCCTCAGATGAGAAAGAAAAGAGAAATAAAAGAATAAGAGGAAATAAAAAGGTGAAGACTGAATCATTTGAACACACATGGCATCAAAAAGAATCAGCGTATTCAAAATGTTGTCAACCTTTGTGGAGTAGCAGGTAGTTTAGGTTTCTGTCCGTCTCCTGTTTAGGGTCCTGTTTTTCTGTAAGTTTTCTGCCGTAATGTCAGCATGATGTAGAAAAGTTAAAAAGTCAAGCCTCAGCGACGCACAGTGAGTTATGAAGCTCGCCAGCTTCTTCCATTTTTAGACTCTGAACCAGAGCAGACTTTTGTTGTTTTAAATATCTCAAACCTTCTCCACTTTTTCTTTTTTTTTCAGAACTCACAGTTTTCTCCTTCCCTTCTCATCTCTTCTTAAAAGACACAGACGATTATTTTACCTGAAAGTCTTTGTAAACAAAAATGAATCTTTCTATTGAAACTGCAGTTTGTGCTCTTAAAAAATGAATTAAGTCTCTAAAACAAAACAATGTCCAGAGTCTAAAGAACAAATATTTTCATGATTTTATTTAAAAAACGTGTTGTATGAATTTATCTGTCGTTTTAAGTTGAGCAATAATTAGCGTGCTTAAATAAATAAAAAACCTTCAGTTTGTGCCGATCTTATGGAGATCTGAAGAATATTTGAACTTCAGTCTGAGTGATATTACCCGAAATGAAGAATAAATAAAACTAGTTTATCAGCTCTTGCAAATGTGCTTTTCATTTTCAGAACTGACATAATAATAAAAAAAACCTTCATTGTATGCACTGTGTTTATATGCAGATAAAACTATATAAAAAACACATTTTTTTACACATATTACATATGTACAAATATTTAAATTAAATAATTTAAATTATCTTCTGGAGAGTTTTTACACTTAGAATGATTTTTCATCAATTTGTGCCTTAATTTGCCAAATCGCAAGAAAATCTTAAACTTTATTATTTTTTTTTACAATTTATGTGATTTTGTTTATACAAATATTAGTAATGTATTTGGTTGATTGGCCGGAAGAAGCTTTGAGCTTCATTTACAGATTTTATGGATACAAAAACACAACAGTAAAGACACTCAGCAACCGTTTCTATCACAGCATTAAAATAAATTGCACCACATCTTTGCAGAAACAAATTTTCCTGTTATTAAGAATCTGATTTTAAAGTTTAACGTCATCAGCTGTCACTTGGACAGGATGTCAAACCCTGATTCAAAAAAACCAAAACTATATCTGCATGACGTTCCTCTGGAGGTTGGTTTGGGCGGACGACTTTTGAGTCACTTTACAGTAAATCGAATCTTCTCTGACGTCGAAGCAGTGGAGTGTAACACAACAAAGTGTTCAGAGTGCGGTTTGGAGAAGAAGTGCAGCAGAGGTGGGGAGAGGAGGGGCTTTGAGGAGGAGGGGGGGGGGGGCATCCTGTGAGACCAGCACAGGTGGTTGGGAGGGTTGTGGGGTGATGTGTTGGGAGGTGGAGGAGGCAGGCTGTGGGCGTGGAGGAGCAGTAATGTGCCCACTTCCTGCTCTCCGAGCCCCCGCGCTGGCTGCTCTGTAAAGCAGTAAGCCTACAACGAGATCAGCAGGATTTGCTGGCGGTGGCATCCTGCCATGGCGCAGCAGGAGGCCATAGGTGGAGATCCTGCGTGTGCACTCGAGTGGCCCACTGTGCCTCGTTCTCCTCCTCATCGTGTGTTTTATTTCTAATCATGCCACAGAGAAGGAACATTAACTCCACGGCAATGCACAGAAAACATAAAAAACTGCGAGGATGACGACGTTCTGGCTTCTGGGTTTTCCATTTGTTGCACACAGATGTTGGATGGAAAACATGAAAGACTAAGTGTTGGGTTGGATCCATGTATACAGCCCTTCCTGTGGGGGAGTAATGTGTACGATGGTTTAAGCTGATTTCATCCTGTAATTTTCCTGAAAGAGCCTATAAAATATAAAGCACAGACACGTCCTCTCAGGCCATGTTTACATCGCACGGCTTGGAGCAGTTCTGCAGGTCAAACTCATTCTGTTCATAAGGGCCAACAGTGGACGCATAAATAGTTTTTCGTTGAGGCACAGCAATCTTTAAGAGGCTGATCAAGAGTGACTTTAGTTCTAATCAGTAGGAGTGTTTGAAGCAACAGGTG
Source organism: Labrus bergylta (assembly GCF_963930695.1). NCBI lineage: Eukaryota > Metazoa > Chordata > Actinopteri > Labriformes > Labridae > Labrus > Labrus bergylta. The sequence continues at coordinate 24,002,004 of NC_089209.1, read as the reverse complement.
AAGGCTTAAACAGGCCGACGTGTCTTTGTGTTTCTGAGAATGAAACTCACAATCGGCAGAGTTGAAATCTGAAATATCTCTTAAAATGAGAGTTCAGTGAGGTAGTTGGGCTTTTAGAAGCTCAACATACAGAAATGAAACCACATGCTGCTCTAAGTCTCTGCACCGTATTTAGTATTTATTTATTTGCACAGTAAGGGAAAAAAACATATCAAACAAATAACAAAATAGACAACACTCAGTGCAGGAAGAGGCAGAAAACTCAATGACCCGTGTAGTTGATGTGCTCAGAGAAAAAACAATTGTTACCAGTTCTGTCAGGATTAGTACTATAATGGTTCTCCGTCAGGGTGGGTAAAGTTTGGGCTGAAAGAATGCTTCAACTTTGCTTTGTGTTTGATTCCTGGGACACTAACAGCAGTCTTCTTCAGGGTGGAAGAGAAAGATTTTTTTTGAAAAAGTCTGAAAGGCCACCACACTACAGTAAGGTCTTAACGACTGCTATGAGGATGGAGAAGCCTCAGCCCTTTTTCAGGCTGTAGCTCATGTTTCCATCAGTTTCTGTAGACCTGCTCTAGTCCCAGAGTTTTAAAGATTGTAGGAAGGTAGCAAGCTGCTATCAAAAAGCTGCTATAGACATGTTGACGGTGGTGTAGTGCAGGGTATACACAGGTATACAGAGTATACTTATTTTCAGTCTCTATAGGGTGTGCCCATTTCTAAATCTCCTCTGAGTCACACCAATGATTGACTGACAATATTCAGTGTGCTGCAATTTTTATTTTTATTTACCTGCATGAACTAACTAAATACGCATGAAGTCTAACATGTAACTGTTCATAACAGAGACCGTTAATCCTCTGCTGGCTGGGACACTTAAAGAAAAAAAACATTGAGGGGGTAAATTAAGAGTATACCCACTTCTAAAGGCATCACTACACCACTGCCTTATCACAATACCAGAATTCTAAATTTAGATATGAAAATAATAAAAATCAAACAATGTTGCTTCCTGTTTCAATACAACAACAACAATTCAGAAGGCAAGCAGAAATGTGCAAATTCTTTTTTTTATTTTAAAAAAGTGCAGGTGAACTCCTGCTTATGTATAGACTGAAGATTTGTTTTTTTTTAAAAGCTTTACTACATTTACATAAATAAAAAAAAGAGGTTGTATAATTTTGAAACACATGGTTTAGTAAAAGTATCAATGTATTGAAGATTGTTTTTTGACCTTTCTCGAGAGTTTGAGTGCACAAACTCAATACCGTAAGTTTGTTTGTTCATTGTGCACTTCTTATTGATCTGAAAACCTAAACACACAAACATTTCACCAGACATCTTAGAAAACCACTAAATCAATGGTTCCCAACCTCTTTTAGCTTTAGACCTCACTTTGACCTCACACAACACAAACAGTTTTTTACTCTAATTTATGTCTTTTAAATCGTGTAATAGTTTTATTGTGTGTTACAGTAAACATCAATCTCAGAGCACATTTAGGCTTTTTCACGTGCATTATTGTGGACAGAGGAAGAAACGCTGGCAGGACGTTCTGCACACTGGATGACAGACAGACAGAGACTGCAGGTTTCCTGTTTTGGCATTGGCCCATCACAGTAGACTAGCCTGTGTTCAATATATTTGAATATACAATATATATTTTATTGATCAATTTCAGGCGACCCTGATTTGAATTTCAGGGGACACCATGTTGTGAAAGCCTGCAGTAAAGCTTTTGTAGGACATTAAACACTAACTCATAATCTGAAGAACCTTTTAAAACTCTACAATCGTGTTTTCTTTGTTCCTCTTTCATTATTTTAAAAACACATTTTAAACTTGCACTGCTCATCTTCCCAGCTCAGTGTGTGTGTGTGTGTGTGTGTGTGTGTGTGTGTGTGTGTGTGTGTGTAATCCAGGAGAAATGAGCCTGAAACACACACTCTCAGTGTGTGGCTGTAAAAAGACGGATGTTGACACCTGATCGCCAACCGTTTCTCATTCTTGCAGAACCCTGAGTGGTAAAATGTGTTTTAAACTGTGAGTCACCAGAAAAGGTCAACTTAAAACAAACTCAAGAAGTGTGAACCTGAATGACCTGAACAGACCATGGAGCAGCGGGGGGAGCTCATAGGGCAGGAGTGATCAGAGGTCATGGTGGGTTCACCTGTGTGTGTGTGTGTGTGTGTGTGTGTGTGTGTGTGTGCTCTGGTCTGCAGTGAGTCAGCAGACTGTGGTCGTGTACCTGCAGCGGTCCGCTGCTCGGGACGTGTCATGGAGGACAGATGGGAAAAGGTGAACGAGGTGCGGACGCTCCGCTGTTGATACTGAGTCATGAGATGAGCGTCAGTCGAGCATGTGAGAACAACAGAGGAGGCACCTGTGAACCTGAACTCTCACTTTGAGAACAAATACTTTTTCTACGTCGGGTTTGAAAGTCCTTGTCTAGGTGTGTGATAGTTGTACATCGTTTCTTTTTTCAATCTTGAAAAGTTAGGACTAATGATGGGGGCCAGTTGTCCATAAGCAGCTCCCACATCCACAGTTGAGTGCTTCTCATCTGCGTTTACTGTTGCTAGGCTACAGAAACTAACATCTGCTTCCCTTGGTAGTGAGCGTTCGGTCGGTTTTGCTTCAAAATCTAATTTATTCAAGTAAAAACCTCCAAGAAAAAATTAAAATAATTCAAAGTATTTCCGTCCTGGCTCAGGCAGCAGCTCTAGATCTGGAGAATTTTGTATCTTCTCCTCTGCCATCGCTGTGTATTCTGATTCTTGATAAGGGAGAAGTGACATTGGCGAGCGTGATGATGGTCAAATGAGAACGCTTTGAGCTAACGCGGAGGCATGGAGGAGGTTTGGCTTTGAAAAGACGAATGTTGCCTAAAAGACGTGAATCTGCAGACTTCTGTATGTCTTAAAGCAGTAGACGTTAAAGACAACCAAGCAGACGACCAGGAGCGAGCAGCTGAGGTACCAGAAAAACAAAAACACTATATTGAGTCTTTTTTGAAAAATATTGTCGACATCAGCAAAATATCGATTTTGTTTTCAATATTGCACACCCCTAATCTACAGCTATCTGTAACCACATGATTTAAGCTCTGCTGGTTCAATTGTTTAAAGGGCAGTTACAAAAGTTTTCCAGTAAAAGACAAAGCAGAAGATAAAAACACAAACTGAGACAGAGCGTTATTGAGATTCTTCATGCAGAATGACTCATCCACTCCATTCATCATCAGGTCGCTGTTATCGTCCTGAAATCTCTGACACAATCTGAAGAACCGCCACTGGCAGAATAAGCAGAGAAGAAGATTAAAAAATAAAAGAAGGAGATGTTGCAGCTGGTTTGAATCTGAAAGTGAGACATGTCTGAAACCAGCAGCTCATACACACACAGTGATGTTAGCTCTCACTGCGACATCACAGTCACTCCTCTAAATCATCCCAGACAACTTAAATCGCTGTGATGGGACTCCAGCAAGTCTGCAAACCTGCAGCTCAGTCACTGGAAGCAAACATAAATCCACCAGTCGCTTCAGTTCCAGGGATAAGTACGGTGGCTGGGAAGTGCAAACCAGATTTAAAAGATGCAAAACACTTTGACGAGCGGTGAGACGAGTTAAAAAGTGGCAGCTCACCGAATTATGTTAAGTTTGTTTTACGGTCTCTGGAATCTTGTCTAGTCTCTTTGAAGGAGACAGACGAGACAGAAGGTCTAGAAGGTGCCCTTGGTCATCTTTTCTCGTCCTGTCCTCGCCCGCCCAGACGAAAAGCAAAATCACGCTAACTGTCTCAGGTGGGTTCCACAAAACGGACTGAACATCATTCGGTTAACATAAACATCCTTATAACACATTTCAGACAGTTTTTCCTGCCACAACAAACTCATTGAACGCTCACTCAATCACTTACGGGTCACTTCAGGCATTTGGTACGTTCCCTTTCCGGAGTCTGTTGTTTGTGTATTTGTTTAAATGTTTTTCTTAAGACTGGTTAAAGTGAAGTTGTTCATTTGTCTCAGTGCTCGTCAAAGTGTTACACATCTATTAAATGTGTGTTCTAAAATTATAATTTGTTTTGTCCTTGACCTTGTAAAACTGTTTCACACTTTGTAATTTTGTTTTTGCACTTCCCAGCCACCGTAGGTAAGTGATGAAAAAACAGGAAACTACACTAAAGCTAAAGAGTCTGTGAAAACCTGAGTACACTTAAGTATCCTGATATGTGTTTTTATTCTACATTAACTCTCAAAAACAAAGTTTGAATCAGTTTCTGATAAAGATGAAAGTAGAACCATTTGATCTTTAATCTTCTTGCTAACAGTATTATTGGTATAATTTCAGTATTTGAATCCTGACCCATGTTAATAATAATAATGTATGATGTTAAACTAATGTGAAATGAAACAAACACAATCATGAAAGTTATTTGATTAGAACAGGAAACGTCACTTCTTCTCACCAGGAAATGTGATGACAGTTTTTAGAACAAAAAAACAAATAATCTTGTGTATTAAATCATCTGCTGTGTTTTTAAATAACTGATTCAGATATTTGAATTTGATTTATATTTTGAATAGGGACAATGATATTTATCTAAATCCTAGTTTAGTACAAAGCATGAAACTGAAGAGCTGCACAGAGAGTCTCTTTGGGGAAACAAGAGGAGAGTAAAAATGTCCAACGTCTGATCACATAAAACCACATCACATATGAGGATACATTCAAATACATTTACAGAAATATGACAGAACCAAATTCTTTCTTCTTTAAAGACATGTAAAGAGTGTTCGTTCTTGACCTGAGAAAGAGTCATTTAAAAATGTCTCCAACAAGTTCACAAGTTTTACTGACAGACTCCTTCCTCTTCCTAAAGTCAGAAAGACTAGAATTAGATTTTTTAAATTTATTTAAAAACATTTGATATTTAGCCAGATATTTTGACCGTATTATTTTGTCGAACAGAGTGAAGTAGAAAGTTGCAGCTGTTTGTGACGTTGTTTCCTCTTCTCTACATCCTCGCTTGTGCTGTTCTCATTTTCTGATGTTTGTAGCTTTCTGATAAAAGCGTCTGATAAATGAATTGAAGAATCTTTAGAAACAAGAAGTTTAGTCTTTTAAGTAAATAAATGATTCCAGAAACATTTCCCCTTCTGAAAAATAAAAAGAGTCAGAAACCAGAAAGGTTAGGACTAAACTCTGTGACGTATTTTTTGCAGAAGTTGATTTTTTTTGGGGGGGAGAGCAATGAAATATTTAATTTGATGTTTCATGTAATATTTTTTCATTTAGTGAATTGTTTTCAGCGTCTGGTGAAATGTTTGTTTGTAAGTTGACCTTCAAGGCCACCGTAGTATGGAAACTTTTAACACAAATAAACTGTACAGTAATGTAGTACAGTGTGTGGTGGTGACATTACATGAGTACAGTTGGATGATATATCTGACTCACCTCCCCACACACACACACACACACCCACACACACACACACACACAGACCTGTCAATCATGTTTCTGACCTCCTCCTCCTCCTCCTCCCTGATAGTGATGTTGTCAGTGCGACTGTAACGCTGCTCGTGGATTAATGATCTGTAATCGGCATCAGGACATGAAGGACGTGTCTGTGAGTAACTCTGCACACACTCCATCTTCTCGTTCTTCTACTTGAAAACAGGATTTCTGTTGGCAGGAAGAGTGTTTTTTTTTTCCTGTTGTGGTTAAACAGTGTGAAGGCAAACATTTGTCGCACTGATACACACAAACAACAATCCAGACACTGCTGTAGTCACATCATTTCAATTTCTAACATTTTATTTGACATATGATTTGTGATCCCAGAAGCAACAAAATCTTTTTATTGATTTTTTTTGGCAGAATAATTAATTGTTTTCTTTCTTTCTTTCTGTTTTTTCATTTTTTCTGAGTCTTAAAGCAGATTTTTTTGGTTTACACAGATTATTTCCAACTTGTAATGTCACTCTTAGTTCACAAATAACAAGAGAAAGTGTTTAAAGGTGATACATTGATTATTAAGTGACACATGATTTCCATTTATAACTTTATGCTGCAAAGGAAATCAAGCTTCCCCCTCTGACTTCCTTAGCAGGTGTTAAACAAGCGGCTGTAGTAGACTCAATATTGAATGATAAATAACCCAGCTCTCATTTCTACAAGCCAACATGACTGAGAAAATGTACAAGTGTAGCATATTTAGCCTTCTGCTTTTGATAATAGATCCATTCTGAAATCTGTTTGTTTAAGGGGAACTCTGAAGTGACATGCTGCTCGTAAATCTCCTCTCAGCACCTCTCACGTGTAAATAAAGTCACAACTCTTATCCCCCGCTTTTCTTTCGAATCCAGCAGCAAACACAAAGGCCGTCTTTGTCCCAGAGCCGTTAGTCTCATAGCCAGAGTTTGTGGCTTAGTGCAGATCCAGGAGTTAAAGAGGCTGTAGTGGGAGTCGACGTTGTCACAGCACTAATAGTCCGCACCACGTGGAGAGCTGGCATCTGAGCGTCTCTCCGGTGTCTGTCGCACTCAGCAGCTCACAGACGTCCCACACTTTAAAAAAATATATCCTGCTGAAATCATAATTCACTGTCTGTGAGAGATCTACTCTGCAGATGTGGAGCGTTTCTCTTGTGCTAATCTTTGGGTGAAAGACGAGACGTTTGCGTATGAAAGGCCGTGATGGAGTTCATCAAAGTGTTCACTCGTAAATGGATCTAAATTATGGAGATAAATGTTTTCACACCAGAAACTAACCCGTGCTCACTAGAAAGTTTGTGTGTAATTTCATTATAAATACACAGGTATTCAGTTGGAGGCAGCCAGATCTGGAATCTAAATATCGATATAGATGCAAGATGTGGGAGGCTCCAACGTATTGACACGACATGCCTTTGTTTTTTTTTTACAATTTTATTAATCCATTAGGGGAAATTCTGGTTTTCACTCTGTTATTTAGAGACATGGTTCTCACACATGTAGGCCTGAATCACACATGTGCACAAATGCGACCTGTTGACATGCATTAGTGGAGAGATGTCAGAGTAGGGCTGCTACACATGGAGCTGTTGGGCGTTCAGTGCCTTGCTCAAGGGCAATGGGACTTGAACCAGCGACCCTCCAATTTCTAACCCAAGTCCCTACAGACTGAGCTACTGCCGCCCCCACAATTATTCGGACAAATAATCATTTGCGACAAGCAACGAATCGGGTCACAGCCCCTGATTATTGGGGGGACATATCAGGCCCCAAAATCAGGCCTAGAATCATCTAGTGTGTAGCCAGCCTTACATAAAACCAGGAGTTGTTTGAGGTCTGTGAACCGGCTGCCCCCTAATCCAGACCGAGTGTTTCGTCTGTCTGTGTGTGTGTGTGTGTGTGTGTGTGTGTGTGTGTGTGTGTGTGTGTGTGTGTGTGTGTGTGTGTGTGTGTGTGTGTGAGTTACAAAGCAGGAGTAATCCGAGCACATAACTCACACTCGGCCCATATCGGAAAGTTTAAGTGCGTCTGCTTGTTGCCCGGGTTTGTGTGAGGCCTCTCTGAAGTATCCCCTCTGAACTGTATATGAAGCCTGTCTGCTTCCCATGATGCACCTCCCCATCTCCAGGCAGGCGAGGGCAGTGAAAGAGGCCATTGTTCGTGTCACTGTGAGGCATGTTGCATGCACTTATGACACGGAGTGGGAGAAATTATTCCCATTATACCTCTGGAATGTCTTTGAATCAATCAACGTCTGTATGAAGAATTGCTGCTCTGTAGTACACTTACATTTACAAAGTCCTACACTCACTACTGTGGACGGTCTAGATGAAAAACATATTATAGCGCTCAGCCAGGAGCCGAGTCTGAGGCTGTAGTGGCTACTAACAAATCCTTCTGATCAGCATACTACAAGTTTTTGTTTTTGTCAAAGACAGACCCACATAATTATTCTAACCGTATAGTCCATGAGTGCTGCGATCTGTCGGTGCCTCATTTTTTGCTCCGTTGTGCGCCCTGCCCCGGTGGGTCAGTTTTCTGGAGTGTGAAGCAGCTTTTTTCCAAGATCACAGGAGAACTACAAGATCACGTGGGAATAGAGAGAAAAACATGCAAACAACATGTTGCTTTGTCTTTCTGAAGATTATTGGTTCTTCACTTGGTGGCTGTTTTGACGTTGATGTTGATAAAGTGATGATAAATGTATCAGGAGTCTGTATATTGGGTTTTATTTTGAAATTGACCGGATGCTCTGTGCGTTTCCTTGTCTGACTTCCCGTCCGGGTCGATCTATTCTGTCGAGCTTGACGCGTGCTTGCAGCGGGTTCTGTCAAAATTAGACTCGCAGCAAATGGACCGTGTGGAAATTGCGGGTGAGTGTCTGACAGCCAAACAGAAAGGAAATTCTACAGAGATGTACATTTTCTTAAAGAAGGAAGGCGATTATTTTCTAGGAATACAGCTGTATGGTTACTCTCCTCAAAGCCTCCAGACTCCAGAGAACACAGGACTCACTTTCCTACCACTTTTTTTTTTGTGTTACAAAAATGTTGCATTTGATCCAAACTACACACTAAATATTTTTGTGTAACAAATGAAGAGAGTTGTGGTCAACTGTCAGGATGGTTCCCAAGTTCTGCACATCATGTCACAGTTTTTGTCAATGAAGTCTGGTGGCTGTGAAGAATGAGATCTAACGGCTGTCTCCGGTTAAATTAAAGCGTTTTACCTATAAACAAATGTCCATCTCTTTAAGGATCCTTTCTGTAATGTTGTCAGACACTTAGAGTAACACACCAGCTGATTTAGTCCCAATATATCATAGCAGACATTTCAGCCTGTTTCAATGCTGCAGGCTGGATCAATCCCCTTTAGAACTTTTTCAACTTTAGCAATTAATATCATAAGAAATGTAAAAACAGGGCCCAGGTTTGAAAACACCAGAGTTCCTCTTCAAAGAAAAATTAACAGTTTCTCAAGTCGTCACACAAAAAGCAACACCTTCTTTATGCTAATGTGCTCCCCTCATAGATTTTCTTTATCGGCCTGACCCTGAGCAAAGACCACCTCCGTCGCCTGATTCAGATGTCTGATGTCCTTTGAATCAAACTTTCCAAGAAAACAAATGGCTTTCAGGATTTTTTCCCTCTTAATTCCTTTTCTTTTCCCACTGAGCTCAGATGGATGTGAAGGAAAAACCACAGTGGGAAGCTCACAGCTTCTCTCGTGGATTCCTCCTGCATGATGTAATGTTTAGATGATCCTCTGTGGAGTACGCACATGTGCAGTGACATCAAAACAAAAGAAATATCCTCCCCCTAAAAAGGTGGACTTCTCAGGCAGATCATTTATGCTTCACATAACGTGAGACCCTTTGAATCCCCCCCAAAAACAGGACGTTTTTTGTGCTTTGACATGCGTGAGAACATTTGACTCTCTCTGTTCTCATGTTCCAGCAGGGCTGCAGGAGAATGTGAGATGTGAGATTTATTGATCCTATTTCTTCATCTTTAATGGTGTTTAAAAAAATCCCTTTTAATTCAATCCAGAGCCACAGATACTCAAGATTTAAAGGAAGAGCGCTGCATGCCGAGGTCATGAAACTCTGTCCCATCCGTCAGCACAGTCTATTTTTAACTTTGCTGTATCACGTATCACCTCTTGCCATTTTGTTCTTTTGTTCGGCGAGGAGGTATATTTCGGTTTCGCCTCACCCCGACAGTCGATCCGTCCTGCGTTTGATGTGTGTGTGTGTGTGTGTGTGTGTGAGGTGAGGTGAAGCCCACGCCTGCTGCTGACCTGTTGCATGGGGGTTGAAATGTGCTCTTCCCATTCATTAGACTGGGCGGCCCGCGCTGCTACCAAAGCGCTTTCACTACATCTGTATTTGTGGTCCGTGATCGGATCCAGATGGCAGTCTGGAACACCCGTGCAGACCTCGTATGAGCTTCCCATATGGCCAACAGTAAAGGGATATTTAAAGGAGCCCTGCAGCAGGGTCACTCTGTAAACAACTGATGCGCTGTGCATTTGTAGTTTCTGCTGTTCAGTGAAAAATCTGTTTTGTTTTGTTAAAAGTGTCATCAGAAAAAGTCGAGTCACAGACACACATTTTGCATTTTACACTAAGGATCCTTAATTTGTCATGAAAATCTCTTTCGTATTTTTACACAGAGCAAAGCAGAAGAAACAACGTGGCAGGCTGTAAACTTTACCCAAAATAAAGTCTTAAAAATAAACCTCAATCTTTTAACTGGAACTACAATATCATAATAGAGCCAATTAATGAAACCAGTAGAAACATGAAACAAAGCAGACTATGCTAACCTGTGGTATAGACTATAGGCTTTATTCTTTCAATACAACTTTTAATACGCAAAAGGTAGACGTAAAGTGACTATTAGGCAAGCCTATAGAATAAAGTGAATGAAAACTGAAATTCATTAAGTGTGTTTTTTTTTGTATTTGAGGTCTAGTGAATCATCATTTGGAGCTTTAATCTGCTGGAGGAGAGAAGCCCACAGGCTGCTCTGCTGCTGTTTGTTTGGGTTGTGATGTGGTCCTCCTTTCCAGTCTGCTGCTCTGTTTTGCTCTCATTTTTTGCTGCTATGAATGTGGCGGGGGAATGTGCACGGGGCGGGGTAATCGAGGGGCGGGGGGGCAGGAATTCCCACTCACTTGGCATCTTGCATTTGCTCTACCCCTCCGCTGAATCTCCCCTCTCCGCTCATGGAAAAGGGGATGTTTTGTTTGTGAAACAGCGCTCCGAGGCTCTGGCTTGTTTTATAGGCATCGGGGATACAGAGACACAGCACGATGTGGCGGCTCTTTTAGCCGGAGGAGCACCGCTGAGTTCATTCATCCGCCTGTCATGGGCCTCTTTTTTTGCTTTTATTTTTAGCCAAAATCCATCAGGTCTGACAAGTGGGGCAATTTGAGCCAAGACGAGGGCAGCGCTCCAGGTCCCTTCCACTAAGTCAATCTTCTCCTCCCCTCTTGGGAAAAAAAGAAGAAGAAAGCTCCGGACAGCCACGCTCCAGGCTCTGGGTTTTGTTGAGTCATGTGAGCTCATGTACACAGAAACTCAGGGAGAGGTGGGGGCTGAAGGTGAAGGGGGTCTGTGGGGGTAAATGAGGTGGGTGGGGTTAAGGCCAGGGGCAGCAGTGGGAGCTAAAATCTGCTCCCAGGCCAGCAGACAGCAGAACGTGCTGCTGCTCGCCTTGTATAAGGTAATGTCTAGTGAGCATGCTGGGGTGGGACGTGTGCACAGTTTATTTTAATACACTGCAGGTCGTGCCAGAGGGGGGAGGGATGTGGAGCCTGCCAGCTTGTCCCAGGACCACTGTCACACTGCAGACGAGACGGGACTTTTTAGTAGACAAACCCACCACAGGCGAATAAAAAACACTGAAAAGAGGCAAGTTTCAGTCCAAGATTGATCTTTTGAATCTGCATGGTCACACTGGATTGTTTTTTCATGACATAAATGCTGTTTGAACTAGCTCCTCTCACACTTGCATGTTTTTTTTTTTAGTTGATTGCTCTGCAGGGAGGTCTGGATTTGACATGACAGTCTTGTATTTAGCATTACACTGATACAGCATGATACTGCAGACTTAAAGTAGTGACGCTGCAGAAAGCTGCGGGTCTGCTGGAGCTTTATATATGACCGAAAACCTCTTTGCATTACCTGTTCAGTTGGATAAGAGACTAAAAGATTTGTTTTAAGGCTAAAGACATATTCTTATGTTCGCTTACCCTCATAATCATTGAGAAGCTGTAAGGTGGGATGACATCCTTCAGTCTCTTGACGTTTTCACATAGTTTTAGGATTTGTTTAAATTCACCTGAACGTTGGTGCAGCCAGGAAAATATTGTTGTGTTTGGTAGATTTTGTGGTGCCAGTGTCGATCCTATTTTTTTCAACTTTTTTGCCTTTCTCACATTGAAGCTTGGGGTGTTCACAGTACCAGAATTTTGAATTGTGATACAATTCTAGTTAAAATCAATCAATATTTAGATACCATGGCAACAACAAGTTTTCATCATCAGAAATTGTAGGTAAACTGTCTAAAACACATTGGTAATGTGCTCATTTCAGCTTATAGATACAATTGTTACTGTAGGTCTGTAAGTTTCTTTATTTCCGGATACTCGACCATTAAAATAACGGTGGTTGGTCTGATTGGTTAACGTCTTTGTTATAAATCCCCGTTTTGATTTTATGCAGGATAAGAGTTATACATACTTAGTGGCTTGACTGATCCGACTGCAAGCGGCTGCGTTTTAGCTGTCTGTCAGGAGTCTTAAGGCAGATCTCCACTCTTTGCCTATTTTAAGTATGACTGAAAATTTAATAAAATATTTCCAATATTGCATCCATTATGGATGAGCTTCTAAACATCTCTTCAGAAACCACTAGTTGAGGTCACTCAGGCGTCGTCCATTTTTATGTACAGTTGTTGGTAACTAATGGATGGATTAAATTAAAAAGTCATCCATGATCCATAAAGACACACACTGTCTCACCCAGGATTTTTTAAAGACATTTATTTCCAATCAAACCATCATTAGTTTTTGAATTTGTCTATTACCTTGATGTTGTAAGCTGTGCATTTTGTTTTAAAACAACCAAAACACTTAATTGAACCACACGTTCATCCATGCACAAGTTTTCAACACTGCTTGAGAAAAGGTGTTTTCAGCCAACCTACCAAGCACACCTTTCAACACCATGGACGCCATGAACTTTATACCTGAGTATTTTAGGGAGGAATAACTAAGCCTTTGAAAAAAGAGAGTTTCTCTTTGGCATGGCAGCTTATTTATTGCACATGACAGCTAAATGTGAACTTACTGACTTGGTTACACTGGTTGTGTTAGGAAGAACCACAAGCCTCATGGCCCGTGATGTTTGCTGATGACTCATAGGTTTTCAATCGCCTTGACAATAACACATTGATTGAGAGAGTGAGAGACACGCACAATGATTGGGACAAAACCTGATAAAAGCCATGAAAACAAGTTTAAAATCATTTGAATTGTGGTAGGAATTGGAGCAAATGTTAGTAATTGGGTCATTTTGTTACTTTAAAGATATTGTTTGGAACCATGTACACCCAGACAAATCAGCCACATGCACAGAGGAGCTAGCACGACTGTAGACTCAAATTCTTGTTGTGCAACCAAAGACAGAGAGGGAAAGCATGCCTATCGAGCATCAATAATTGAATCTGAGCTAATTTTGGACTTGGACGGCCATGGGATGCTACTATCAGGTTCAGTGTTGACTCAATGGCCGGTCGCCAGTGGCAAGGCCCAGTGATTGAATTGCATGAACTTTCTTCTATATCAGCAGTATTAGCTTTGCAGGAACATGCAGTGGCAGATATTTTTTCCGTTGTTGAATTAAAGTGTTTAGAGGACATTCACCGGGTTAATAACTTTTACAGCCAATAAAAACCTGCAACGGTCTCCCAGGATATAAATCAGCAGTCTGTCTCTGCAGGGTGTTGTGAGGCATGTTAGAAACGAGGCTGCACAGCGCAGAGGCACAACCCCTTCAAGCCCACCTTGAGCAATGAAGGTCACACGAGAGGAGAGTTAATGACCGAGCACACAGGGCAACTTTAATGAGCCCTGCACAAGTGTTATTTAGATTCCATTATTGCCTGTCTTCCTGCTCCCGTTAGAGCTGTCAAGAGGCCGTATATCCTCCGTCTGTGCATGTGTGACTTTTGTCTGTGGCAACTTTATGTTTCTATGCTGTGATGTTTGGGGGTGACTGATGATGGTGCTCTATAGGAAGATATTTACAGATAGAGAGAAAAGACATTTATAGAGAGAAAAAATTCACCAGCAACCCTAATGTAATTATTCATGTTTCATTAGGATACAGTAGAGCGATTGTTTGTACTGTAAGAGTGCACTCTTAGTAACCCTGTGCACATAATATTGAAGGAAGAAAAAGCAAAAAAAAAAACATGGTATGCAGACAGTTGGGAGGCAAAAAGATGATGATACAAATACTTATCTATATGAACTAGATTGCATGCTAACTGTGACGTACAAGTGCTACCATGTTCCTAGTTAGCGATTGTTTACAGAGCATTCTTACCTTAAGAAAATTTTGAAGATTGACAACAATTTGCAAGCTAATGCAGCCTAGAATTTTGTGTTATAGTGATAAAAATAGATAGTTAAAAGTACACCAAATGTTACAAAGGGAAAAAACTTAAAAGACTAGCTCATCTGAGTCTTAAAAGGAGTGTGAGACATCAACAAAAAGGTACCATAACCTTAAAAATTGGAGCTGATTGGAGCAAATCATAACTTGTAACACATACTTTTGGGTACCAACAGGCACTTTAAAATGATATGAAGAGTACCTTAAAGTCAATGCAAAGTGTTCCTTGAAACAGACACTGAAGGGTTGTAAAGGGTACTTTGCAACAGAAACTGAAGGTACCTTTTAAAAGATACCTTGAAAGACAAAATACTTCAGGACTTCATAAACTTGCTCATAGACACTACTTTAAAGGCTACCTAGAGGCTACCTTAAAACGGACAATGAAGGGCACCTAAAAAAATGCAAAGATTACAAAATAATCACATATTGTACCTTCAAACACATTGAAGGGTTCTTTAAATATCACAAAATCTGTCCTAAAAGCAGAATCCACATTCACCTTCATCAGATTATTAATACAGCCTTGCAATAGAGACTTCAGGTACCTTTAACCAGATTCTTAAACAGACCTCTTTAAAACCTTTTAAAAGAACACTGTCTTGAAAGCTTTACCTTGAGGCTACCTCAAAACAGATCCTACAGGACATCTCAAAAGTAAGAGAAGTAAGTGTACCTTGAAACATTTACACTTTTAAATGGGTCTTAAACACATACAATAACGTTACCTTGAGATTTAAAACAAACCTTGCCACAGAAATGGAAGACACCTCAACACAGACCCTCATGTTTGATTAACTTTAAATGGTAACTTAAAAAAAAAATGGGTTAGTTGAACTTGGAATTAAGAACCTTGTACAGGAAAACTACCATGAAGGATATGTTGAGGGTACCGTTAAACATTTGCTACAGGGCACCTTATAATAATTGAAAAAACTGCACATATATGTTGGCAACATTTTGGTACCACAACCTAGTCAATGTATTTGTGCAATTAAGACAGTGTGCAGGAGTTTGTTGACAGTTTTGAAGGATTCACCTCTCTCCTGCACATCTGTCTTATGAATTACATGTAGATTTGGAAAGCTTTGGAACATTTCAGTACTATTTTTTGTCAAAATAACAGAGAATGTATTGGTATGGAAAAGCACGAAAGGTACTGAAGTATGAAACATTTTGACAACCTTTGCTGCAGAAACTTAAGGTATCTTACAACAGACTTAAGTTTATCTCAACAACCTCTGCCAAGGCTTTCCCCCCTTGCAGACGCTTATGGGCAACTTAAAAAAACGCACTACAAAAAAAACTGAAAACATGTCTTTTAAAGGAAACCCCAAAAACAGATGCTACCTTGAAACGTCCGATATATTTAGGGCATCGTAGAATAGGTTGTAAACTGATGCAAGCTTTTGCCTGAGAGGCTCTTAATTTTGGTCTTTTTAAACAAATGACGTGATAGATTGAATCATATGTCATCTCATACAATCAAAATGCAAGCTCATCACGTTGCTCTGCACTTTCCCCTTCCGCTAATTTCCTGGGATGCAGCAACCCAAGACAAGAGCTAATCATGCTCATCCTGGTTCATCCTGACTTCACGGAAACTCGAGCCCAACACAAATATCTAATAACACTGATGAGCTGTTAAACACATCATAGTAAATACAATAATTGTGTACTCTAGAAATAAACGGTGCAACAGGAAGTAAAAAACTTTGGTGAGTATTACTGTGGCCTTGTCAGAATAACAACCGTCCAGTCTGAGCAGAGTATGTAAATTACACACAACACACCCACAAAGCTCCAGATTTATGAGAGGCCATTACTGCCTACCACTTTGTATGAGTATGTGTGAATGCTGTGTTAGTGGTTAGCTCTTCAGCTACGCTAGTTCCCCAAATAGCCTTGCAAGTAGTCATTACCTCACCAAGCTTCTGTCTTCTTTTGCACGGACACACTGATGAACTCTGTCACTTCAGAGTCCGGCCCTTTAGACCCTCCCTGCCCTCAACTTTATTCAAACTCCGCTCCCACAGTTTTTAATGCTGAATTTCTGATTTAAATTTTGAAGGCTCAAGACAGCAGGCTACAGTAACCCTCATGACATTTCTATTACATCACCAGGGGTCAAAGCTCCTCTAGAGCCAAACATGTCATTACACAATGTTTCACAAACTAAGATCAACAGCCAACGAAGTCATTTTGAATTTGATTGGCATGACATTTCCTGAGAAAATTAAGCATCATTTAGGAGCGAGTCTTGAGCCTTGACTGGATTTCCTATCAAGAATTTTTCCACCTATCGTCACTGAACAGTTTGTACTTTTTAAAGTACCCTTTCTTGTCTGTTTTTAAGGGGCTTGTTATCCTATTTTACATGTTATCAGGTCTGCTACAAAGTTCCCTTTGCAGTCAGTCAAGGTACCTTTCAGCATCTGTCTTTCAAGTCTTTCAATGTGTTCTTCAATGGTACACTTTAGCATCTGTTTCGAGGTACCCTCCAGGTTCTGTTTTTGAGTAGGTCTTCTTCCTATCTTGCATACTGTTAGGTCTGTTCACTGCACTTTTTAGTGACTGCTTTGAAGCACCTTTTAGCTTCTGTTTTAAGGTACACTAAAGTATCTTCTTTCTTCATAAACATGGCTAAAGAGAAAGGATATTTGTTAGTTTTAGGGGAAAATGTACTTGGTAAAGTTTTGGAGACACATCATGGAGTGGGTAAGTGCAATGTCACCAAAAGTTTCCACCGAGAGAGTCTTGATGGGTGCTCTCGTTGCCGAAGTCGTTCCATCCCATTATTTCTCTGCTTCTCTTATCACACGTTTTCTAGGTAGCAACCAGCCTCAAGTTTTTTTGTTTTTCTCAAAAAACAGGGATTCTTTTCATCCCTTTGTTCACTTCCTGTCGTTCTACATTGTTGAGTTTAACTGCTTAAGGATTAGTGATGTAAGGCGTTAGAATAAAGCTTCAATGGAATTGCTTAAAATGTACGATTTAAATTTCCAAATATATTATTTTTGGTGAAATTGAAATGAGCCCTCTTGGGGGACGTGATCCCCCAGACTTGTGGATTCTGTTAAGGATGTTGTTTTTCTTCTTTACTATTGATGCATGCAAATTCCTCCTGTGTTGTCAGGACCGTAGGCTGAAAGGATGCCTGTGGGAAAAAGGGCTTTAGGAAGTTTGGGTCTGTAGCCACGGATCATGGGAACAGCCGAGAGGGAAACGGAACACGGACAAAAGCGGATTTTCCTTTCTGTAAATCGGAGTTTACTTACCTTCTGACACAGATCGGAAAAGGAGCCAGCTGAAAAATGTTCCGTAACGGAGCGGTGGAAGTTGGGGGGGTCATTGTTCCTCCGGTTCATTTCTGTACGGCAGCCCTGGATCCGTGGACCCGTCACCATGGGAACCATTATGTGGGGCAATTGGCGTCGGAGCACTTTAGAAACCTCCTTGGAATATATTAGAGGCAGCAAAGGCCCCACTCTTCTCACCTTCAACCCCTTCGCCTTTTGTCTCGGAGCGAGTTTTTCACTTCAGGCGCTGTTCTCAGGACTTCAGGCCCGGGCTCAGGAATGTTCAACCTAAAGCTCGACGTGAAAACAATCCAGCTGCAGTCGGCTGAGGTTTGAAATGACTCATAAACAGGCTGAAACCTGCAGCTCTGAATCTCCACTTTGTCTAATTTTAGAGAAGGACAAGTCAGATTGAAAATATTCATTAAAAGCATAATCCATGCAAAACTTACATTTTCATCAGAGGAATGGAATTATTTGCACGCTGTTTCTACTGATGCTGCAAAAAAGAGAAAGAAATAAGATGAAGACTTCATACGCAGCAGATGTGCTGAGGCTCAGATTTCACTGAGAAAGTGAAGCTGCTTCAGACGCTTATTGAATTGTCAAGCTGTGTGTGTATGATCATTAGCTCAGACCTGCCTCCTGAACAGACTGTGAAATGCTGTGAATATTAAGTGGACCCCCCCCCCACACACACACACACTTCATATAGCAATATTACCTTTTTGCCCTTCACAGACATTTCCCTCAGGTACAGGTTCTACAACCTGAAACTCTCAGCAAATTTATGGCCATCAGCTGAGATTTCTCACGGGCTGCAAACCAAAAATTCAACAATACATTACACCAGTCAGGTTTTTTTTCAGTCAAATCTCTGCACAACAGTATCGTATCTGCATTATTGAGAGAGCAATACGGGAGCAACAGCATGGCAGCCTGTCAACTTTAGAAACTGTTCAGTTTTCATCACTCAGGTTGTTTCTGGAAGCTTCTTCTTCCTAACAAACAAACAGTCTTTTAGGGGCTTGGAGATGAGCAGTCATTAAGTTTTGCTCATTAGCTGCAACAATTTAAAATCTAGTCAAGAAATAATACAGTATGGGGGGCGCCGGTAACCTATAGTGGTTAGTGTGTGCGTCTCATATATGGAGGCTATGATCGTCCAAGTGGGCGACCCGGGTTAAAATATTCAACCTGGGGCTCCTTCCCTGCATACTATTCACCACGCTCTCTCTCCCAGATATCGCACTCTTTCCACGGTCCTATATCTAAAATAAAGGCAAAATAAACCTTAAATAATACAGCCTAAAACAACGGGTAAGAGAAGTAAGAGAAGGAGAAGTATGTCAGCTGAAAATGATTCCATGTCCATCTGAGCTAAAGCATGCATCAGAAACATGAGATCATTTGCTTTAAAAAGGAACAAATAGTCACAGTTTTTTATTATAAAGCCAAATCCAATTCCACTGACATCATTCTCATTCGGATACTGTCTCAGATTACTCTAGGGATCAAATATTGTATTGCCACTTTTCCCTTTTTTGTGTGCAGATTTTTTGTGCTTTGGCTCGATATGGCACATTTTTTATTCAGCAGGAAAACAAGCTTCCTAAAGATCTGCTAACCCATCTGGCTGAGGTGATTAGCAAAAGCCGAGGCAGATGGTGCCACGGCCAGATTCTGCATTGCTTCAGGGGTGTATTAATCTGCGTATACTACTGACAGCCCATGCTTGGCTGTGAGGAATATTTCTGTGTGACTGAATGAAAGTGTGAAAGTCAGTCTTTTTCCTGCAGTGTGTGAGGTTTTCTGGGGGCTCATTTAGCACGGTGTGCCGATTGACTAGGACCCTCAGGATGTTTTTGTTCAGGGATGGGGGGTGGGCGGCAGTATGTGGACCTTCCTCTCTTCATATGCAGTAAAGTGAAAGAGCCACGCAGCAGCAGCCCCCCCCCCCTTCCTTCACTGCTGGCAGCGGGGTCTGGAAATGTTGACACACGGAGCGGAGAGCAGCCCCAGAAACCCCAGGAATCCCCCCGAGAACAGGCTGGGCGGGAGGGTGAGGTGGAGCCTTGGAATGCACACGGAGGAGTCAGTCACTCATTTACTAGCTGAACTCGGTGAACCCTGCCTGAGTCAGCCACTTCCACCCGTGGGCCAGTCTGCCCCACCTCTCCCTCCCGCTTTCCTCTCTCTTGTTTTGTTCTTTAACCTACCCTGAAGCTCCTCGTCTGCTCGCCCCTCCCTTTCCTTCTTATTATTGACAGACACTCAGCTCTTAGGCTTCTCATTGGCCAACGAGCAACCTAATCCAACCCCCCCCACCTGACCCCTGTCACCCTGTTGCTCACCCTCAAGCTGCAAACGTTGAGGTCACAGGCTCATGGTGTGTGCAAAACAAATGTCAGTGGAAATATGAGTCAGGCCGGGCAGAGTGTGCAGCACAGCCCGGGTACAGGAAGTGCCACACACTCTTTGGTTTGTGGAGATCCGACCTGACCCTGCCACTCAACCCACTTCATGGAGGTTACTCACTGCACCTCCTTTTAAACCTGGGGTTCAAGCTAAGTGGCTATGAACCTAGATTACTGGTTCTATACTGTTAACATACTGCTTTGTATGTTGTTTGGGGGACTTTAGTGTTTTAAGTGGATTCATCGGATCCAAGAAATGTTTTTGCGAAGAGGCAAGAAAACAATCCAGACCACTGCTTTGCATAGAGGGATTCCTGTTCAAAATGATCACAAGGAGCTGATAGCCTCGGGGTTATGTCACGTGCCTCATGAACTGAGGCTATAGTCGTCGTTGCATTTATGGGTTCAAATCCGACTTCAGCCCTTTGCTGCATGTCATCCCTCACTCTCTACTGCCAAACATGTCCTGTGTCTCTTCAGCTGTCTTATCCAATAAAAGACAAAAAGGCCACAAAAAAAAACGTCTGTCTCTGTTACAATCCTTTCTATCACATTGTCAGAAACTGAGAACGTCAGTGGAATAAAACAAGCATTTTTTATTGGATGTACTTCTGCAGCCAAGGATGATGTTGCAGCCATCACGGCCTGTTTCACCGCTGATGACTGAAACGATCGCGTTCAAAAACACAGCCTCAGGTTTATAACTTTAATGCTGCGTCCTTGTTTACTCAAACCCTGAGGTGTTCCTTTTTGGAAATGAGTTTCCTTTTCAATAGAGAACTCTGTTTTATACTTCCTCGTTATCTAAAGTCAGTCCACATGCAGCTCTTTCCTCATGGTGGAAAAATATTTTGTATTGTGCCATTTTAAAATAAAGCGGTCCCAGGATGTTATTTAACAAGCAAATGAAGGTGTTTTTTTTTACAAAGCATCATGCAGCTTCTCTGTCTGGATGTGTTAATTGAGTCAGTGGACCTTCAGTCAGAGAGGAGCATGATGGGAAGAGGAGGAGTAATGATGTAGAGCTGTCTTCCTCTCTGACCACTGATCTGATGAGAGAACAATAATCCATGACTCTGTGGGAACCAGCGCTGTTTGTCAGTGATACTCTGCATGTCAATTACTAACTCAGGGATCCATCAATGGACTCTGATATAGACCTCGATCTGAACGCAGCACAGCAGACTCTGGAGATCTGCATGGATTAAGACGGTCACACATCATTAATTCTGGCTTGGAAAGATTGATTGTTTTTTAACAAAAGTGATCGAGATAGAACATCTGAAAGCAAATCCAGATTGTTTTTCTCCTTTGCTCTCACGGTGGGTTTGAGTGTGTGTGTGTGTGTGGTCTCTGGGATCACCTGACTGGATGATGAATGAACATTAACGGAGAGAGATGAACAAGCTGTTCTCACGTCTGCAGCAGCAGCAGCAGCGTGGTGGACGTGTTCAGCGGGGCGCTGCTCACTTTATCACCTACATGAATCTGCAGGAGTGATCCGTGTCACAAGTTAACGCTGAACAGCAACAGACTCAGGTCCCTCACATGCGCTCTGTCTGTGCTTCATCCCTCGCACAACACCTAGGAAGAATCTGTTTGTCACTTGTGCCAGCCTTGCATCAAGTGAAACTTCAAGGGATTTGACTGTCAAAAACAATTTCCCATCAAACTAAGGCTCTGGTTACACAACTACAATTTCAGCTAAAAACAGGAAGCATTTGTTGCTCTCAAGCGTCGGGTGTTGATAGTCTGTTATCACCTGCGACGGCAATCAACAATCAAACAAACAATCACTCTTGGCGGTGAGGCGTAACTGTTTCACCTTCAATGTTCTGTTTATGAACACTAAGAGCATGAAATAAAGTTACAATGTTGTGTTTTGTACAGTCATCAGTGAGGCCCGCCCTCAGAAACAATCGATTAGGTTCATCAACCTGACCTCCACCTCCGGTTATGACAGAGCACCTGGACAGTTTGAGGGATGATGCAGCTTTTACTACAGTCATTTGAGTTTTGGAAACAGCTTAACACTTCAAGGATATAAAAACCAAAGTATGTGTCACCGAATGTCAACCAAACATCGTGGCTGATCAATGGTGTCAGAACAAATGTTAAAAATGCAAACAAACACGGGAGTGGAGCTTTAAGCTGTTTGCATGTTGAGACTCTGCTGAAACTGCCTCGAGCACAGACAGAGCTTCAAAGTCGGACTACAGGGTCAGAAGCTGCTGGGAGAGATGTGAGCACACAGAGAGCAGAGTTTACCGAGTGGACCTTTGCTCTACTTCTCTGATCAATGACACTGACTGAGCTCCCAAAGCACTCCACACTTTGTTTCCCGTGTACTGACAATTTGTCATAATGCTTCTTCCATGCTTTTGTTCTTTAAGAAGTTATTTTCCGTGGCATGACATTTAAACCCGGTCTGTGTTTTTTGCCCTTGGGTGAGAAGCGAGAAAACGCAGACCCTGTCCAAACACTCCCTGAAGACATTCAACAAAGCCGTCTTTCCCAATCAGAGCAGTGAGAGCGCCTTTTTGTTTTGACTCGCCACATCCCGGCAGA
Organism: Labrus bergylta; assembly: GCF_963930695.1. Taxonomy (NCBI): domain Eukaryota; kingdom Metazoa; phylum Chordata; class Actinopteri; order Labriformes; family Labridae; genus Labrus; species Labrus bergylta. The sequence continues at coordinate 23,979,541 of NC_089209.1, read as the reverse complement.
AAGTAGGTCACAGGCTGACCGAGGTAAAGTATGAGGCAGCAGTTTGCAGGCCGGCCCCCTCCCCTCCCCTCCACTCCCCTCCCCTCCCTCTGAGGCGGGTCGCAGCCCCAGGAAGCTCTCTGCAGAGAAGACGTTAAACACACCAGTTCCTGTTTCACATCTGTTTCCAGCGAGCCTCGCAGACCTGCAGAGGCTTCGCTCACCTTGTCGGTTTAACTGCTCTGTGACCCCCCTTTTCCTCCACTCCCTTCCTAGAAAACCAAAACGATGTGATGACGCTCCTACCGTTGACTCTTGATAGATAAACTTGATAGATAAAATCAGGAAATACAGGTCCTTACGCAAGAAGCCACTCTACCTAGACTGCCGACCATCAGGGCTGTGAATAATTAACCAGGTGTGTATTTAAAGCGACAGGTCCACACTGTGTGCGGAGTAAGATCACATCCTGATATTTTACACTTTAGAAGACCTCAGATTACAGCTCCATGAATGTGAAAGAGAAAACCACCATCAAGGAATTCGCCCATCAAGCTTCACTGGCTCTCTTCGGGGGTTTGTTGCTTCCTCGGGCTGCACAGAGGCGGCTCTAATTTGTTTTTCCGTCATCAATAAAAAAAACCTCCGCCGGCCATCAGCGGGCTTCCCTACTCACACACAGAGGGTGTATTTTTAGCCCCAGGGAGATACTGTGACCTGCCAGACATCACAGGACAAATTATCCTCCTACTACACCTTGCATGTACGGGAAACCTTAGAAAGGCTGAGCTGCCGTGTGAGAGGAGAGGCTGAAAGACAAGACGAGTTGAGCAACAGAATGCAGGCTGAAGGCCAGCCGAGCACAGGAAGAGCCGGGAGCTATGGTCCTGTGTCAAACGGTGAAGGATGTCACCGCTGCTCCCACCTGGACTCTGTGCTGCAGCGTAATGTGAACGCAGAGCTGAGGCGGCGTCAAGTCAAGTTTATTGATATAGTACGTTTAGGCAACAAAGCAATTCAAATCGCTGCACACACACACACACACACACACACACACACACACACACACACACACACACACACACACACACACACACACACACACACACACAGGATAATCAAAAGCTTCAAGACAAAGAGAGAAAAACGAGACAATTTATAAAATCAGAAAAAATTTAAAATAAAATCATTTACCATCCCAGAGAAGATTCAATATTAAAATATTAATTACGACTAAAATAGAAAGATACAAAAGGAAAAAAAAGTGACATTAAGCAGAAAATGAGACTTTTAAATATTAAATATGAATGACCTCACATTTATAATGTGGTGATGTCATTCTGCTCTGCAAGCCTTTCAATGTTATAACGCTGACTGCAGAGTCTTGTCTCCCTAACGGATACAGATTCACCTGCTGGTCTTGCCTCATTGAGATTTATTTAGACTCACAGTTCGCTCCGTCTTTGTGCGGTCACAGCCCTAAGGTGCCCTGGAAACCCCACCCAGGGGGTGCTGTGGTGGTGAAATGCACCCACGTTTGTTACAGTTCAACATTACACCAATTTGTTTTTTGAGAAATTGTGTTTAGCCTGTCAATAAAAGTGAACGAGTAATTAGCTCTGCACACATAAAGAATCCGGTGGTCTGAAGTCGCTGACCACAGAGACTTACTGTCTCGCCGTGCATCAGAAGAAAGAGAGAGAAGGGCCTCATGCTACGCTGCAAAATATTCACTCTCTGACAGGGAAATTAGAAGATGTGCATACTTAGATTTTTTTTTGACACATCGCTTCTCATTTTTGTGGTTTTGCTGCACTTACTAGACCTCAAAATCATCCTAAAAACATTGATGCTTCCACTGAATCCCGTGCAGTCACTCATCTCGCATTAGATCAAAATCTTTCCCTCCTGGAGGGGAGGCAGAAATCCTGCACTAAGGGATGTTGATACAGACTGATGTGATGAATATGTTAAAGCCCTGTACATTTTCCCTGTGTGGAAACAATGAGGGGCAGTGGGCGCAGCCTACATTTCCACTGATTTCTGAGCGTTACTGTGTGTGATTCACATTTTCCACTTACAGTAAAGTGAAGCTCCTTAGGGTGCTCTGTGAGTAATTTGTTCGCTGTTTCGCGTCTTCAAAGACATTCTGCTCACAGACACATATCTCTGTGGCAGCTCATCATCACATCTGACATAGTCAATTCAGTCACTTTCTATGTAGGAGCAGAGAAATATATATGGGTGCTGCTACTTTGAAGCTAATTGTGTTTTCTTAATGATCACTTTGCTGCAAAACCAATTTAGCGGCGAGGGATGAAAAGCTTGGACTCGTCCTGTGTGATTTTGCAGTTCAGGACTTTAGTATCGTGGTAAAATCGACACGGCTCAGGTCGATAAACCATGAACAGAGCAGGGTGCAGGGATTCGGGGGGGGGGGGGGCTCCATTTCTCTCCGAGTATGTGGGAGTGGGTGGGATGAGAGGAGAAAAAAGCGCTCTGTTCGTTGTTGCTCTGCGGCGCTGCAGGCTGAGATCAGACTAATCAATAGCAGGGATAATGTGGAGATGAGTAGTATGACATCAATATGAGGCGCAGAGGCCCACAGAGTCCATTGTGCTGCTCTCTGTGCTGAGCAAACAGTGGCTCCCCCGGGGAGAAAGGGAGTCATTGATGGGGTCTCCTCCTCCTCTGTGCGGAGATCAGAGTCCACTCATCACCGGGGGAATCGTACCTGCCCGCCCACAGAAGACGAGGGGAGCTGGTCGATCAGCGGTTAAATATTACGACGTCACAATGGTTTGTGACATTGACGGACGGTCTCATCCCTCTCTCTCTCTCGTTCTCTCGCCTGGCGTTTTTATTAGATCGTGAAATAAATCACTGAGGTTCTGTTAGGACGATTCATGGGGCTGATTGAGTGGAAGGTTAGGGTTTCACTGACACCTGACGATTTTACAGCAGCTTTTATTTTCCGACTGAGAGAGTCCTCTACAAAATCAAAAATACACAGCATTCTCTTATGAATCAATTTCTTCAGATTACACATTTGAAGACTAGATATCAACATTTTTTAGTGACTTTCCAGCTGCTCCTTTTCCTCCTAAATTAATTTATACCCCAAACTGTGTATAAGAATTGGACATGGCCAATGAACGCATCCGTTTGTTTGTGGACTACCTTTTTTTTTAGCCTCCAGTCTGACATGTTGGCCCTCACCGTCTTGTGTTTTAGTTTGTAGAAGTGACGATATCGGGTTGACAGAGGGGAACTGAACAGAAACAAGGCTTATTGTTAAGAGAATAACAGGCTTCACAAAATGTACATAATGAGACGATAGACTTCTAGTTAAAGGATTATGATGTTTTTTGTTTGATTTTTAACAAGCTGTCAACAATTTGAAATTGCTCTCTCCAAATCTCTGGAAACAAAAAAACAAATTCTGCCCCACAGGACGGGAGTTGCAGGTCTACTGCTGTCGTGTTATTTTGTGACATAAATATCAACTAGCCTTTCTAAAAATATTTATTTTGGGGGCTTTTGCCTGTATTTGAGATGACAGTGGGTACACTTGTACAACGGGAGAGAGATTGTGGAATGACATGAGCTGCAGGTCGGACTTGAACCCTGGATGTCCATTAAGAGGATTAAAGCTTCCTTAAGGGACAGGGACTAACCGCTTGGCCATCAGTACCCCTAAACTATCCTAAAACTTTGCACATTAATGCAAACAGACTTACCTAAAAGCATTGGTAGACCAACTTCTGCTCTGCTCTGCATGGTTTGTACGTCAAAGAAAGGAAATCACTTGAAATAAAAAAAAATTTAAGCAAGTCTTTTTCTAAAGCTTATAGACCCGTCTGAGCCTCTTAACATCAAAAAAGTGCACTTTTAGTGAACGTATTTAGATGGTGTGCATGATGAAGAGTATAATGAGGTAAATACAGGCTGTTTTACAGATGCTGAACGAGGCGATCGACTGGAGAAATCATACATATTTTTAGAATCTATTAGTCTCTGAGACCTCAAAGTATGTAAAAAAAACACTTGATTTACCATTTAAAGGTATTGATAAATGAAAATTGGTATATAAAGGTAGCAAAAATAAGTTCTTCTTGTGTCAATATTGTTTTTATGAGGGGATCTCCATGGACATATTTCTGCCTGACGCTTCAAGAGAAGAAACCTGAAGAGATATCCTGCAGCAGAACTCAAAAAACTGAAAACATCTATCTTTAAAAGTTTTGCATTAGTGTTTAGTTTGAATGACTTAAAGACTTCCTGCTGTGCGTAGATCCATCTTTTCTAATACCTGACATGAAATTCCTGATAGTATACGATGCAGACATAAAGTCATTCTTCTTTTCCCCGTTATCATTTTTCCCCGCTCTCGTTTGTGTGTAAATGGCCTGACAAACTTGGCTCTGCTTCAAACAGCGTGCTCTTCCAGCAGCTGCCTGGCAGTTTGATAAATTGCCGCAATTCCCCCCTCGTGGTTTCTGCAGTAGCAGAAAAGGCAGAAATGACAGGAATCCTTGTCCTCCTCGATCCTTTCTCTCAGGCATGACTAAGCGAGGCCACTGCCGGTCCTGAGCCGTTTCATTCTGCAGCCGATGCTTCAAACTGCTCCTCAGGAGGAAGTTTAACTCTCCCCGCTGCAATTAAACCTCTTAATGTGCTGATCTGCTGATGAAGCCCTCTGTGCCTCCAGTTTTGCACTGATGAGCACATTTTCTGCATTACACCCAGAGAGGCGATGTTCTCTCTGTTTGGACTGTGTGGATGTGGTGATTCATCATGTGCCATCTGCTGGTGTTGTAACAGTAAACAGAACACCTGTCACTTTGAGTATAGATCCAGGGTTGTAGTTAAAACAGAGTTAAGGATTTCTGTCCAGCTCTGATGTTATTAACCTCTGTCTTTAATGTGATAAATGCTTAAATAGTGTTTGTGTTTCTTCCTCTGTCACCACTCCATCAGTAAATGTTTGCACCGTTGATACCTTCATACCAGTCTCCCCAAAAAAGTTTGTTAAAGGAGATCTAATATTCTGATCCATATTTAAAAACATACTATGTTACAGTATGATGTTGGATGTCCATACTCAACCTCGGCAACATTTTTTAAACACAAGAGACACAGCTGTGGGTTTAATCCCCGGACTTGGTTTCCTGCTGCTCTGAACGAGACGGCACGAGAACTTCCCGAGGCTTGTCCAGAACCTGACGTCTTAGAGCAAAGCATGGAGCACAGTTATAGGACATGCCCACCAGGAAGTTCTTTTAAGGACAAGGAAAAGAAGAGTTTCAGGCTGACACCAGTGTCAGATAAATAAGGAGTTTTTTGAGCTACACATCTTGCAGCGCTACTCCAAAGGTGTCCCAGACTGACATCATTAGAGGTGAAAGTGAGTAGAAGAGATCTCCTTTGAGTGTAAAAATAATGCACTCTTAAAAATAAGCAGTGACCAACATCACGTTTCTCTCCACATACGACTTTTGTTTTGCTTGTTTTCTTTTTTTATGTGTTCTCTATAGTTACTTTTTATGTAACTTGCTTTTATGGCAACTTACTAGAACTACAACTCAAGGCGTTTTTTACAGTGCAGGTCAGACTTTCTACTTCACACCTCATTCACACACTGATGGAGGCGGCTGATATTTAAAGTGCTATGCAAAGACGGTATTAACTAATCAAACCCATTTACAGTATACTCCGCAGTGAGAGCAATTTGGGGTTCTGTGTCTTGTCCAAGGATGCCTTGACATGTGAATGTTGGAGCTGGGGATTGAACCCCCGACATTCTGATTGAGAAGTGACCTACTCTGAGCCACAGCTGCCCTAAAGTCCCGCCCTAAGAGACTTTCCAGAGCTTTGGTGGTAGAGAACAGAGAACTCTGGATTACCTTTGTCTTTAACCTGGACTCTGTAAAGGCTAACAAGTGCAGATCTCAGAGACCTCCTCAGACAGTAAAGGGTTTTAAGAGAGGTAGATCTGTTGGAATAGCGTCGGTAGTGTGAATATTGCAGTTCAGGTGAGCTTATGAGAAAAAGCGTCATTGACTCGTGAATCCAGTTGAATAATTGCAACGTGCTGCCGGGGAGAGGATGAAAGCTCCTCCAGACTTGATTAGAAGCTGGGATTGATAACTACCCATGATCCTCCACTCCGCCTTCCATCCCCCCCACTCACAGCGAGCCTCGCCGCTCTCGACGGAGCGGGGATACCCGACGTGTAATTGGCTGAGCTTTGATGTGACGCTCCTCCGCTAAGCCTCTCAATTCAGCACTTAGCACTTAACAATACTCGCCTCCTTCATCTGCAAAGCCAATTAAATTGTGGCGTGGAGCTGAATTTCAAAGGCCGGCTGCAGAGTGAGGGGGTCGTTCTTTTATTTTTCTGATGTTTCATGTGCTTTGTTTTTGAAGGTTTTTTTTGTGTCGTCTTAAGAAGGGGACAAAACTGTGAGGTTTCTCACCATGGCAGAAGATCAGTGTCTCTGTAAAGTACATTTTTTTGACCAAAGCTCAGCAGACAGCAGGTCCAGGCTCATCATCGCTGTGGTTATTTATTGTATCAGATGGCAGACAGTCGCTGAGAGTCATTCATGCAGCCCTGAGATGTACTATTTAGCTTGTGGAACATTTTCTGACTCATTCCTGGCTTCCTCCTTCAAATTATGACTCAGAGGCACGGGGTGAACAAAGGCTTCAGACTGCAGAGCTTTCTTCTGTGTGTGTGTGTGTGTGTGTGTGTGTGTGTGTGTGCGTGCGTGCGTGCGTGCGTGCGTGCGTGCGTGCGTGCGTGTGTGTGTGTCTCAAATGTGCTGCTTGTGTGTGTGTGTGTGCAGGAGTGAGTCAGGCTGTTTGTGTTGTTTTCATAAAATAAAAGGCTCTGAAACTCAAATAAAATGCTGGTGAATAAATCTAGTTTATGGGCGCATATCTGCAAAAAATTAAATTGCACATGTCTTCCGATATTATCAGCTGGTCGGTTCTGGCTTTCAGATGCATTTCTAAAGTCGAGGATTTCATAAATGTGGCTTCTCCGAGAAATTGCTATACGTCAGGTTAATCAGTGATTCCTTAATGTGAACATCTGGATGTAAAATTCATGAAGTCTATGTTTGTTTATGGATTCAAGACACTTCATGCATTTATCTCTTTGTGTGAGGGGCCACTCTTTCCTTCTCCATTGCTGGTGTCAGACTCAAGTAATGCTCCAGTATCTTCCTTTTACCCCCCCATGGAGCTGTCATATGGGGCCCTCTTTGGGAGGTTTCCGAGTGTCATTACAAAATTTGCACCTTTTAAGACACTGCTGTGGTTGAAAGTTTGTCATCCCTCAGGGGCCCCTTACTGGTCTGGGGCCCCAGTTGCCTGTTTTTCCTGTTGACAAGTGTTGTGGATTTTTCTGTTGGCAATGAAAGATCTCAAGTCAAAGTCTTTTGTCTTTGTGTATTTTATTGCATATAGTAAAGAGTTCTTTTGTCAAAGGGGTAATCAGCGACAAAAGTAACATCAGTCACAAGTGCATCAAAGATTCCCGGGGCAGTCCAGGTTGGAGAGCATATTTATACTTTCACAGGGTGTCGGTCTATTACATATACATGAGTGTGTAGGTATATTACATATACATGAGTTTGTAGGTATATTACATATACATGAGTAATACATCATCATTGGTTTCAGCTTGCCCCAGTGACTACGCCTTCTGCTAGTTTGCCTGATGATTTATCTAACACCAACAGAAACTCCTTTGTCCGGAGGGCACTGATTTAGGATCATGCTGTACTCAGATACTGAGGAGAGTTCCTGTGGGAGATACAGACCAAGGCCATACAGAGAAACAGTTTTTAATTGCTAAATGACGCACGGACATCCTAATCTTTTAAGTTCAAACGAAGACGACAGACAGATAGTATTTTTCCACTACACAAGCAGCACTTCTGAATACTGAGGCTCTCACCTTGACAAAGGCTTTGAATAGAAATATGTGAATTATGCTGTAAATGGATTATTACTGATTGTAGGTTTATTCATTGTTCCCTTACTGCCCTTCAGTATTTTTGAATTCCTGATGGTTTTCTGTTTTGACTTGCTTTGTGTATCTTAAAACCCACAGGGCCCAGAAGTATGACTGATATTGTCCATGTCCATCTAAAGCATGTATGCTCCATTAAATGTCATTTAAAATCTCTGTGAATCATTAAGAAAACTCCTTTGTCAGTTCTAGTGACTGTAGCCATTCTGACTTGTTAAAGCAGAAGAAGCTCTTTACGTAATGGATGATTTAAACGACGGCTGCACACCATTTATGTGCTCCAGGCTATCACTCAGGTTTACATATCATTAATGAGAGTTTAACACCTGAGCTTTTCCCTGCTGTGACAGGTCTGAAAGTCTGCGCTGACACACACAAATAAGAGAAGCTTTAACATGAGAGCTGTGCTTTTTATCCAGACTGGAGGCAAAAATGTAAATGATTTTTTTGCGTTTGTTTTCACAGACCTTCATCCCTCATTTATAGACAGAATCAGAAAATCAGAGAGACTTTATTGATCCCCAGGGGGAACTTGGTCGTTACAGTTGCTCTTATACACAACAAAGCAGGAAACATAGACAGAGATGGGAGTTAAAGGAGACATTTCAAAAATGAAAGCAAAAAGTACAAAATCGCAGTATTTAACCAAGTTTTGCAAATTTTGTCCAATGAATAATTTATATTATACCCAGTTAAGTATAAGGATTTGCACACTTGGGTTATTCACCTGACTGTTGACCCTTGTACTCCAAAAATGCAACTCCAAGCAGGAGTACCTGTCTTACTTTTTGGACAAAATATCTCACTTGTTTAGAGCCACATTCACCTGATACGTCCAGATTAGCATCTCATTTCAAGATATGAAACACAAGATGAAACCTTCAATTCTGGAAATAATTAAAATTGTCTGCTTCAGAAATGAGATGTCTTTATCCAAATAACTCTCATTTCAAGACACTCCACAGGTAAAATGTTCTTCCCCGATTGGCAGCCTTTATTTACTCATAGTTTTACAAGCAATGCAGTCTTTATGTTCTGCTTTTAGTATCTCGAAATACCATTTTTATTTGTAATCATCAGGTAAATGAGTCTTACAATAGGTGTAATAATGTTTTTTACTTAAAATCAGACAAATACTCTTGCTAAGATTGTTGTTTCTGCAGAGAAGCATTGGCCAAAATCAAAAAGTTAAAGCAAATATTCAAAATCTTTGTTTATAATTAAGGACACCGGTCATGAAAATATTCCATATGTTTTGGGTAAGATTCAAATAAATTTTGCTCCATTTTATAAACTAATCTTTTTTTAGGAAATGAAAGGTTGTTCTTGGTTCAACTTTAGGTCTGAGTATCTCAAAAACTAAAGCTTTAAAGGGTGGTTGTTAATCCATAAGAGTGCAATAATAATTTAATTCCAGCGTAGTACACAAAGATTTCATTAAACATTGAAACTGAGTGGAAGCCTTTGCGTCTTGTAATGTCACAGTTCTGACATTTCCGTCGATGTGTGAGTGTGTGTGGCCCTGCGCTGCTCTGTCTCTGGAAGTGAAACAGAGTCCAAACAGCCCCACCACCTCCACCTCCATCCCTGCACTGTGTCTGTGTGTGTATGAAGAAGAATGGCAGGGGATGCATGTCCTGCGGCAACCCCGGTGCTTTGTGATCTGTTTACGAGTCTACTTTGCCCCCCCCCCCCCCCTCCCTCGCTTGCCCCCGTCACCCCGCCTGCACCGAATTTGTTGTGACGAGCTCGAGCAACTGTTAGAAACCAGATTAGCACCGACACACAGGATGTGACAGAGTTCAGAGTCAGTCAGCTTACTTGTCGGCCATGTTTACAGTGAGACCTCGATTGTCAGTTCTTAAAAGACATCAACAAGGAGCTCAAAGCCAATAAAAGCTCTTCAAAAATAAAAAGTCAGAGACAAACAGCAGCAGTTCAGATGACGTCAGCTCTTCCCTGATGTAACCTTGATTCAGCCCAGGCCTGGCAAATGGATCGTGACTCACTCGAGCTGCTGCCTTGGCAGGTGGAGTCTGGGCTGAGTTTTTTTTTTCTTTGAGCTCTGCGAGCTGCAGAGGTGAGAAAAGTTCAGCAACTGAAGCGAGGAAGGACCGGAGGCTTTGCTGAGCAACACTTCATGCTGGAGCTTGTCTGAGACACAGACTGAGACACCTGAGAGAGTGTCCAGAAACACACGGGATGGAAACATCACCTCAGTGGAGTCATCACAGTTTAAACTGTAGCATGTCTGTCCCAGGTTACAAAGTCCTGCTCTGCACTCCTTTTAATAGTATTGTTAAAACATTTCTCTGGAAAGTAAGAAAGAAAAGACAAGCTATTACTGATGATTTTCTAAAGCTTTGATAAATATATCGAGGACATTTTGAAGTTTTTTGTTTTTTTAGATATATATATGGGAGTAAATGAAGTGAAATTTAGGCCTCCAAATGGAGTTGTATCCTAAGTTATATTGACATCAAGAATCCATTCTGACCAGTTTTAATTCACAAAGAGAAACGATGAAGCAGAATCTACAAGCTTCTTTTTATTCATATGCAGAAAATCTTCATTCTTCTCTAAAAAACCACCTGTGTGGTTTTACAATTTCATGTTTCAAATTTCTATTGATTTGCACCCAATTACTCTGAAGAAGTTAGTTGAACATCTCGAAGTCGAGGCCTGAAGTACGTCGACGGTGGAGGCTGTAGTCTAGCGGGCAGCCTGTGGTCGGATCCGACTCTGGCTCCATCCACTGTCCTCTCTCTAAATAAAGGCAAAGAAATCCTAAAAATGAAATAATAAATCTTTATCATCAGAAAATTATGAAACGATTATTATCATTACATTTCCAACACTTCTGCAAGGGCCAAGAAGAATGAAGAGGAATGTGTTCAACAAACACAAATATCTTTAAATAATCAGCCTTGAAGCTGAGCTGTGATTGATTGATTGATTGATTGATTGATTGATTGATTGATTGATTGATTGATTGGTCAGCTGATTGTCTCAAGATTATTTCATCCTCTCGTGAAGATACAAAGTAGTCAAAGTTTAAAGTCCTCTTTTTTTCTAAGCCCAATTCACACCTCAATGACTTCTACATTGATGTCATTTTTTAAAGCGGCAGAACCGTATTTAAGATCAAGTTATCAGACTGAGTCAGATGTTTACATGTGTGAGGCCGACCTCATCCCTCAAGTGGGTGGTTTTCCAAGTTGGATCAATCTCAACCTCTGCAGTGTTCAGTTTTATGGACTACTTTGTGCAAAACCCTCAACACAGCAGAAATTAAGGTAACATCCAGGGTGCAGCGGTCCTGATTCACTTCCACCTTATTAACACTTTGCCACTGGCTGACAGGACGTTCATTTCAAAATGTTTCACTCAGAACGATGATGGAAATATCTCTACAGACAAACTGAAAACCCATAAAACCAGCAGAAGACTGTCCAAATCCACTGCGGTAACACGATGGATGTCTGCAGCACCACAAACCCTGTTGGTGTTGAAGCTTATAAATAGTTTACTCTTCACTGCAAGATGATATTTTAACACTTGAATCCTCTAAACTCTCAGTCCACATCCTGATTGGCCGATGATCCCGATCAGGCTGAGATGTTGAGAGATGACTCTGTGTGATGCAGCGTGTGTGTGATGCAGCATGTGTGTGTCACAGAGATATTGAGTGCATGTAGGCTGTGAGTCGATGCTTTACATTCGAACTTATTGAGCAGCGAACGGGCCGTGTTCAGGAAAGTGGGACGCGAGCTGGACCTCAGTGTGGACAGAGGTCACAGAGAGCGTTTCCACGTGGTCGAACACTTTACCTCTCACATGTGGAACAACGCACGCTTATCGGATGTTGGAAGATAAATCACCTGATATCTCATCAAATCTTAGAGTGTTTCTACTTCTTCTTCTGTGTCTTCTTGTTTATCTGTGAGATCTCAAAAGAGTCATTACTTTTGAGGGTGGGGGCGGCTTTGCTTAATTTAGCACTTGTTGTTTCCTCTCTGTTGAGGAAGTTGCCTGCAGCATTTCGCCCCTCAGTGTGAGGCTGAATGATCACATCTTGTGTCCCAGAGTGATTGTTCAAAGCTAATAAGGGTTGAGGTCCTGCCTTAGTCTGAGTTTGTCCCTGATGAAAGCCTGAAGGGGGGATGGGGATGGGGGGGGGGGGGTGTGTGTGTTCATTCGGCCCCTGTGTGTGGTCATGTTTGTCCCCTCCCAGCTCGGGCAGATTAGCCGTACAGCTAAAGCTTAGCCCTGCAGAAAGTCCAAAGTCTGCGACTGACACATTAAGCTTTTGTGAAAGAAATAATTCAGACTGTGTCCATAAAGAAAACTGTTGCTGAAATCCCCCTCCCGCCAGCTCTGATTCATCACACATAATCATCCACTGCCTGTCCCAGAAGCGCTCTCATTTTCCATTACGAGGCTGACATGCACATATATGACATGTCTATATATATATCACTTTCCATGACATGCTGGAATTTTCTTTCATAATGTAAATGAAAAGGGGCAGGAGTAATGACAGATGAGACATAAACCCAGTCTGCTCTTAAACGTGAAGCGTTTACGTTTTATTTCTGTCGTCTGGTCAGTCTGCACCGCCATGAATCCATTGAAGGATTAGGCGGTTAAAAATAGCCTCTCACCATAAGGGACTCTGAACCATAAACAAACAAATGGCATTTTGTCCTCGGCTCTGTCTGCCAGCGATTCGGGGAGTAATTTGTGGCGTTGACCTCGGTCAGGAAGCAGCGGCGGGATAAAGAGGAGCCCATTTAGCTGCGTTTAGAGCTGCATGGCTTCTGGAATCGGCCCTTTCTCAGGCCGCCGTGTGGGCAGCTGCACGGCCACGGGCGAGCTGAAACGTTCAGAAGCTTGAGTGGAGATGTGCATCAATCATGCCTTCCAAGAACTGTGTCTGTCTTCAACTGACTGAATGTCCCCGCACTCGCGCAGGCCGTCATCCAGCGAGTCATTTCAGCCAACGTTATGTGTCCTACGCATTTAGCTTCAGCTGACGTCTGCGCTTCTCCTCCAGAGGTTTTTTTAGAGTTAATCTGAGAGGACTGCCGGACTCTGGACAGGACGGCCGGACTCTTAACAGGCAGTGAAAGGTCCGCTCTGCACTTGACCTCAGGCAGAGGAGGATGACCTGTGAGACACAGCGCAGGGCAGCAGTGACCCGGTGTTGAAAGGTTTTTAAGTAAAGTCTTGCAGGTTGTTCTGCGGCACACAGAGTGATTTGTTTTTGGCTGTAGCAGCTGTTGGACTGAATTAGGAACCTCAACTACAGATTATTTGACTTAATTGATCCAATTGTTTTAATGAATTGATTAATGACTTTGCTTCAGTTAACCAAGTGGCTCAGACATCTAATAACTACAGCAGCAGCAGCTTGTTGAACTTACAAACTCAGAGTTAAAAACAAACAATACAGAGCGCAAAACCTTTTGATAAATTGATATGTTTGACACCACATCTTTTAAAAAGATAAAATATCTGTTTTATTTAAAGAACTATAGTATCAAAAGTTCCAAAGCTTTAAAAAAAACTACAGCTCTGTAGTTGTATTTTTCAACAAAAGTTATCGCAATGAAAAAAAGAGAGGGCACCGTCTAAACCGCACAACACTTCAGTATCGAAATGTTGCCTGAGTATTTGTACAATAAAGACAGTTTTCGATTGATGAAAATGTGTGAGAGTGAGTAAAATGAACACATGCTAAAGTGAGAAAGCAGTGCTTGTTTGCATAAAATAGTTCTTCTTATCTATATGTCTTTATTGCTAAAAGCTCATAATGCAGTAATGGTAAAAATTGCAGTTTATTGTGCGGCTCTTTTGCAGTTGCATTCATGCAATGTTTGCAGAATAGGAAAAAAAAGAGAGGGAAACTCCCTTTTTTAAATTCTCACTTCTTCTGAAGTCTGTTTTATTTAGTTAGACTGATCTCAATCAGCCGTTTCACCTCAGAAGTTCTAAGACAAATTGTCATTTGAATTGGCTTGTTTGTTTTTCATGTAAATTTACACCTTACTGACCCCATGTGTGTTTACACTTTTAAAGTACTTGTTTCAAATTGGTGATAAGCTAGCTGTCTGCCAATCCACTGGGTTGCTCATTTTATCATCATGAGCAACCCTATTTACATCACTCAGAGTAAATTGGTTCAATATTAAAGGTCACATATTATGCAAAATACCAGCCGTTTGGAGATTTCCCCTTCATGACATCACAAAGGGCAGTAGCCCCTCCCCCAGGTGGGTGACACTCCCACAGCTAGGTGTTTGTTCTGCCCTTTGAGTCTGCCTTCTCACCGTAAACAATGGGACATGAAAGCACCGAGCCAGCTTAAATAAAAAAATCCAAACCGCTGTCTGACCTTGAAATTGTATTAGTTCCAAATTCGCCCCACTTATACATTTGCATATGAGTAACTTTAATTTCCCTTCAAATCAACACATGGATAAAAGAGAGCGTGAGAATTTCCCTCAGTCACTCTTCTCTTCTTCTCATGTTCACTCTGAGAGGGACATTTTATTCCAGCACTTCATGTGGAGATAGTCTCCCTTTTATGACAGGTATGTGTGTATTTAAATGAACATTCACATCAGTCAGCCTCGCTTCTCTCGGCCGTAAAGAAACCAACAAAGAGGCTGCTCTGCTCGCTCCAGCTGCAGAGATGATGAGTGTGTGAAGTGGTTGACCTGAACGACTGTCTTAAATTAAAGGTTTCTTTTTGAAGTGTGAGGAAAATAAATCAGATCAGGAAAAGATCAATACGTGAAAACAAGCGGTGCAGCCTGGACCTGCTGTTGTGTCGCCTATAGATGTTCTGCTCTCTGCTGATTATTGGATTCATCATTTCCAGCAGTGATGGAAAAATCGATCGCACTCAGAAAAAAAACGTCGTCCACAGTATGTATGCTCCATTACAGTGTCTGTGGGTTCTGCAGGAGTGACTCGTCCAAAAACACACACACACACACACACACTCACCCACTTCTGCTTTTACACTCGCTGATCCTTCTCCTTTCTACAATGCAGTGTTTTAATCAGGAAGAAATCAATATGCCCAGCGATAAATATTGATCTCTGCAGAGTTGAGACTGTAACCGAGTTATTTGAGCAGAGGTCTGCACATTCAGAGCCACACACACACACAAACACACACACAGACACACACACACAGATAAAGGATTAGAGGGACAGCTTTATGAAAGGTGTTCACGCTCTTTGTCTGTAAATGAGTGAACAACTCAAATATATATATCCAGAGTGTTTGAATGAATCTCAGGGAATCAATTACTTTAAGACTTTAAAAGTGATTCCAAACCACGTCTGCATTTATTTTCATGAAGTGTGGAGTTTAATCAAACCAGATGTTGCATCTATTTAACTTGAATGTGAAGCCATGTGCACCTAAATCATCATATTTTGAGGTTAAGAGCTGCAGACCAAGCTTCTGTATGTGAGGAGTTGGAGGTGGGAATGACTGAGTTGGCTCCAGAGTGTACAGTTCATATTACATGATAGTAGAGCTGTGTTTCATAGATTGCTCTGTGCGGCTGCAGGACACAGCTATCCAATCCATGTGTGAAGAAGAGACCAGAAGCTGGATCCAAACAGTCATTAGTCAGGTTCTGATGTGTGTTTCCATGTCTGCTTCTGACAGAACAGATGTTGATGCAAGAAATTATGAATCTTAAATCTAAATACAACCAGGC
Source organism: Labrus bergylta (assembly GCF_963930695.1). Lineage (NCBI taxonomy): Eukaryota > Metazoa > Chordata > Actinopteri > Labriformes > Labridae > Labrus > Labrus bergylta. The sequence continues at coordinate 23,963,776 of NC_089209.1, read as the reverse complement.
GGACTTCATCATGTATTTCACTGGACATTCAGGCTCTGAGATTTTTTTTTTTTTTTTTTGCATAGATCAAAGACAAAACGACGCCGGAAACATTTGACTCACTGTTCACTTGCGATTCAGAATATTTCCACTGTGACTAGTGCGTGCGGAGGGGTC